>NW_026867726.1:861304-992851 GCF_020745735.1 Hemiscyllium ocellatum | reverse complement strand
CAGCGATGTGCCGGTTCGATACATCGGTCAGGGGTAAATGCAGAGTAATAGATTAGAGGAATGGGTCAGTGTGGAGACTCTTCAGAAGATCAGCGTGTACGTGCTGTGTGAATTGGCCTGTTTCCCCACTGTCGGATTCTATGATTCTCTGATTTCTTCATACAGAGGGCGGTCAGCGTCAAGATCAAGAATGGCTCTGAGCATGTTCAGGGCATATTGAAGTGGGAGGGTAAACAGCCAGCGGTCGTGATTCACATTGATACCAATGATATCGGTAATAAAAGTGAAATTTTGAAAGGTCCTGCAAAGAAAGGTAAGGGAGTTAGGGGTAAATTTACAAGCAGGATCGCCAGATTGTAATCTTGGGATTACTTCCCGGGCAACTGGAAGTGAGACAAAGAAGAGGAAGATAGCACGGTTGAATATGTGGCAACGAGCTGGTTTGGGACGATTGTTTCTGATTTCTGAATGATTCGAATCGCGTCCAGTGCACGTGAGAGCTGTACAAAAAGGGAAGTGTGCGCTTAACTGGAGGGGCCCAAACATCCTGAAGGGAGGTGTGTTCACGTAGATTTAAGCTAATGATACAAGAGGTGGGAACCAAAGCAGCAGGTCAGAAACAGAGCAGAAAGTAAATTTTATCGAATAAACAGGCAGAGCCAGTTAAATAACCATGCTGAGGGAAGGAATCATGACAATTTTAAAAATCTGAACGTGGTCTCACATTAATCTGTAAACTGTAGAAAACCTTTCCTATTTCTAAATGTATTTGGCGTTAACGTATTTCAAGATTTATATTCCCTCTCGAAGAGTATGATGTTGATGCAGAGGTTTGTTTTGTGATCCAGGTTCCCATTCCTCGTGTTCCAGTTTCACACAGTCTGTTCATTGAAATAATACACTGTTATCCATTCAACTCGCCAAGGTGCTGAAACGCAGATACATTTTCCCAACTATGATCCAAAGACCAATATTTCGAAAGAACAAAGTAAATTTAAAGCCAAGGAACAGGCTCTTCGGCCCTCCAAGCCTGAGTCGATCCAAACGTACTGTCTAAACCTCTCACCCAATTCCTAAGGATCTGCATTCCTCTGCTCCCCACCTACTTATGCATCTGTTCAGACGCATCTTTAAAGAATCTACCGTGCTTGTCTCTACCCACGTCTGCAGGCAACGATTTCCAGAAACCCACCACCCTCTGTGTGAAGCAATTACCATGTATACCCATCTTAAACTTTTCACCTCTCACCTTGAAAGCCTGACCTCTCGTCATTGAATCCTTAACCCTGGGAAAAAAGCTTAAATCCATCTATCCTGTCGGTATCCTTCATAATTTTGTAAACCTCAAACATGTTCCCCCCCCACCCCATCTCCTTTTTCTACTGAAAACAAACCTAACTACTCAACCTCTCTTCACAGCTAACACCTTCCATATCGGGCAACATCTACGTTAACCTTCTCTGCAACCTCTCCGTGTCTATTCCTTTATCAAAATGATTTTCAATTTTTAGAACTGCTGAAGGGAATTGTCTCTCTGAGAAAAATGGCAGAGCATTCAATTTTGGACACTTGGATAATTCTCATGTTCGGCAGCGTTTGAGAAGATTTAGTAGAATTATTGAGACAGTGAATCTTCTGTCAGAGGCATCAACAGAGATTTTGTGGCAGTGACCATAGATTTAGAAAGAGTTGTTGCTTTCCCTGTGCTAGGATTAAGAACTTCTCGAAACATTTCAAGAACATTGTTAAATTTTCTTCATCAATATGTAGATGATTTTAATAGATTGAGTAGTAAAAAGTTATTTTACATATTGGTAGGAATGATATTTTTAGGGAAAGATTAAAGCAGTACAGAGTAAATTTAAGAGGTGAGGTCGAAGATTAGAAATAAAACCTTAAAAGTAGTAATTTCTGGTTTACTCCCAACGCCAACCTGAACCGAGAGGGAACAAAGGGTTAAAGGAGAAAATCGATAGCTGAAGAGTTACTGTGTTGTCGAAGGATTTTGATTTTTGGGAGATTGGAATCTATTTTCGAATAATAGAAAGTACCTGTTCAGAAAGGATTGGTCTAATCTAAACTGGAAATCAACCAATATCTTAGCAGTGAGATTTGCTCCTTCTATGTATGGAGACTTTATATTGATAGAGACGGCAAGGGGATATTCCAAGTAGCATTACAAATGGTAGGATGGATGTGGATGTATATGAATGTGAGGAGAGCATGTAAATTAGAAAAGAAAGACGAGAGAGTCAAAAGTAAATAGTAATTCCGAAGCACTCAATTTCATTTATTCCAATGTCAGGGGTCTCACAGGGAAGGCTGACGAACTCAGGGCATATTTAAGAACTTCGGACTGGGACATCATATTTATTACAGAAAGTTCAAAGTTTGGGAGAAGATTTGTAGCTCGGGTGCTCGTAGACAGGGGACGAAACGTCTGCAACACAAATTTCCTGCTCGGCGAACAGAACCACAACAAATTGCAGAAAGTTGGTTGAGAGATGTTCAAGTCGAGAGTGAAGTGCTGGGAAAGCACAGCAGGTCAGACAGCATGCGAAGAGCAGGACAATCGACGTTTCTGGCAGAAGCCCCTAATCAGGAATGGGCTAATGAAGGACTTTTGTCTGAAACGTCGATTTTCCTGCTTCTCGGATGCTGCTTGACCTGCGGTGCTTTTCCAGCACTACACTCTCGACTCAAATCTACAGCATCTACCATCCGCACTTTCGCCTGAGAGATGATCAAGACTGGCAATTCAACGCTCCAGGTGTAATTATCATAGAAAAGATAGAAAAAAATCATGCAGTGGGCGGGGAGGAGGATGACTGCCATTTTTGAAAAAGAATAAATTATTGCTGTAACTGGGGAAGATATTTCTGAAAAATCATCCAGTTAAAATATGTGGGTAGTATTAAACATAAGAAATTCAATATCACTTTGAAGAGATTGCACAAAAATTCTCGCATATGACAAATTGTCTAGTGAAAATATATTTTTAGAAATTAAAAATAAGAAAGGAAAGAGCACATTGATGGTATCATATGCTCTCCATACGCTCTCCAACAGTAAGAAAGAAATTGAGAAACAAACGTGCAGGAAAATCTCGGATATATGTAAGCTTAATACGGTTTTAATAACAGCAGATTTTAATTTTCGGAAACTGACTGAGACTACCACACTGTCAAAGGGTTGAATAGTGAAGAATTTGTCTAATGTGTTCTCGAAAATTTTCTTGGTCAATCTGTAGATGATCCTAATAGAGAAGGAGCAAACCCCGACCAACTTTTGTGCAATAGGCAGGGCAAGTGACTGAAGTAAAAGTGAGGGAATATTTTGGGTATTTCAATCATAACTCTATTAGTTCCACAATGGTTATGGAAAAGAATAAGCCTTTCATATTTTTTTTTAAATTGGTGTATCATAAGTTTCAATCGCAATGGACAAAGACTTTCCAAGTTTGATTGGAATAGACTATTGACAGGTAAAATGACGTTTGACAAGTGGGAGGTATTCAAAAGTGTGACGACAAGAGTTGAGAGGCATTATGTTCCTGTTAGAGTGAAGGGTAAGGCTGTTAAGGCTAAGGAACAATGGAAAACTACAGTTATTGAGGTTAAATTCAAGAATCAAAGGAAATTTTACTTTAAATATAGACACTTCATCCAATTGAATAAAGTTAATCAATATAAAGAGTGTGGGACATTATTTCGAGAGAAATCATGGAAGTAAAAAGGAGATGTGAGATAGCATGGGCCAAAAAGTTTAAGGATAATCGAAAGATATTGTGCAGCTACATTAAGTGCAAGAGGGTAACCAAGGACGGGCAAGGCCGCTCAAATATCATGAAGGATATTGATGTGTTGAACCCAGGAGATGGGGAATAAAATCATCCCAATCTTGGTGCATCAGACAGCAGCAAACACGCACTATTGTCTGCCACTCCCATTCATCTAGATTGAATTCTCTCTGGTATTTGTCAGCCTATTGCCCCATTTGATCAAGATCCTTTTGTAATTATAGAAAACCTCCTTCACTGTCCACTGTGCCGCCAGTTTTGGTGTCATCCGCACACTTACTAACTATGCCTTCCATATTCTCACGCAAAACATTTACATGAATGACAAACAATAAAAACCTCGAACCAACCTCTGTGGAATACTGGTGGACACAAGCCTTCAGTCAAAAAAGCAACCGTCCACTATTGCTCTCTGATATTGCACCAATTGAAAGTTCTGGAGAGAAACACTACATTTCTGGCAGCATCGGGGCAGTGCAAAATGGAATAAAATTTTTTGAGTCAAATATGACTTGTTCAGAACAGGTTCATATCAGATTCGATATGTTAACTCGGTGTCTCTTCCGAGATCCTGCGTCATGTCTTGCATTTCTACATCATTTTGCATTTGCATTTCAGATTGTCACTGTCTCTAATATTTTGCTTTATTGTTTGATTGGTCTAGATGTTGAACCCGGTTATATTTGGCCAATATGCTCCATTCCTGCTCCCATTACTTGTGACAGTGACGCATCTATTACACTGGATTCGGTTCCTCCTTTAAGTTCTGAAAATAAATGTGTGGATCTCATCAAAGTTATTTTGATTTAAAAGGCCTTTAATTGCAGCTATACTTGAAGAAAAAATAGGAATAGTTTATTAATTATGACATTGTCTGTGTGTTTTATGACCAAAATTGTCTCCTAAGTCTCTGAACATTTTCAATATGTTTCTCTGAATAATTTCAGCAAAGATGGTTGCTGTGCAGCCCATCATCTCTGTACCAGCTCAGTATGAGCTGTGTCATCACTCTTGCTCTGCTGTAACTCCCTTGTAAACCCTTATCTTTGTTATCTGTGTCTGGTTTTAATTCTGAATATCCCGTCCAGTTATAAACAATATTAACAACCTGTATAAAATGTGATTAAACAGTCTATATATAAAATATAATTCTGCTCACCACATTCAAAATGGTCCGCTTCTATTCACATTGTCGTTCAACATTCCATGTACAAAATGTCATCTGTTCTCTTGCTTTGCATTGCATTTCATTCCATTTGTCAGAAAGAGTGATAGTTGAATACTCGTGACAGTGAGATATTACTGTACTTCCCTCAGGTCTCCTCAGTCACTGGCCCCAGTCTTTTCTGTTTCATAGCCATTGTCATATTCATTCCGTCACTGATTCATAAACCCATGGTTTTTTTAGATATGTTTATTGAAGAAAAAATAAATTTTAAAACATATTTACAATGTTACAAAACAAAAAAATAATAATATACCATTAGATATTAACTAAGTAATTACCAAAACACACGTAAAACATAAAAAAGCAGAAAGAAAAAAATACTAAACTAAGAAGTAATCTAACCTACAAATAACCAAAACACATCATAGAATATTTCAGATTACTCCAAAAAAAAGATAACATAGTAATTAAATAATGAAGTGCATACTCAGAATGAATTAACATCAAGTCATAATAAAACCGGTATTCACAGTTTGTGAGAAGTTTTGTAGCTCGGGTACTCGTTGTTGTGGTTCTGTTCGCCGAGCTGGGAGTTTTTGTTGCAAACGCTTCGTCCCCTTTCTCGGTGACATCTTCAGTGCTTGGGAGCCTCCTGTGAAGCGCTTCTGTGATGTTTCCTCCGGCATTTATAGTGGCTTGAACCTGCCGCTTGCAATTGTCAGTAGCTGTCTGCTGCAGTGGACGGTATATAGGGTATGTCAGTAGCTGTCCGCTGCAGTGGCCTTATATATCCTACATAAGGCATATGTATATAAGGTATATGTATATAAGGCATATATAGTGACCCTATATACCGGCCACTGCAGCGGACAGCTACTGACAACAGGAAGCGGCAGATTCAAACCACTATAAATGCCGGAGGAATGAGCACAGAAGCGCTTCACAGGAGGCTCCCAAGCACTGAGGATGTCGCCTAGACAGAGGACACAACTTTTGCAACAAAAACAACCAGCGCAGCGAACAGAACCACAACAAAAACCGGTGTTCATGCAGGATTCCTCTCACGG
Source organism: Hemiscyllium ocellatum (assembly GCF_020745735.1). Lineage (NCBI taxonomy): Eukaryota > Metazoa > Chordata > Chondrichthyes > Orectolobiformes > Hemiscylliidae > Hemiscyllium > Hemiscyllium ocellatum. The sequence goes on along the minus strand of NW_026867726.1, from coordinate 986,817 downwards.
GCGGGGGCGGACCAGCCAGAGCCACGACCTCACCTAGATAAAAACCCCTGATAATATAGCCGAAATATCTGTATTTATTTGTTCAGAAAGGGCTGCCATATTTTATAGAATAATTCAGTTATTTTTGGTGCACCATATTCTTTAGGAAGTCAAGCAGAATCCATGATTAACCTGTGCCAATTCGAAAGTACAGGAGGGCCCTCAGCTACCAGTTTACTAAGATATCTTTCCTTGCACAAAAGGAGAGAATGGAAAATAATTTTCTCCCGTGCACATCCAGGGAGGGCAGGTTCGAAAAGCCTAGGAAAAGCGATACTAGATCGATTCCAATTTCCGTTCCCAAGATTTCTGTCAGCGCATTTACTACTCTAGTCCAGAATTTTCAGAACCTATGATATGTCCATAAACAGGGTGTGAAAGTACCTACTTCTATTTTACAATGAGGACACATTGGAGATGTGCCTGCCCTACATTTTGTCAGTCGTTCCGGTGCTATGTGTATCCTATGGCGTGCCTTTAGTTGAATAACTTGGGTTCTATTAAAAATAGAGAGATTTCTGGCATTTTCTCAGATATCGTCGCACATTTCTAAAGGGATTTCCAACCCCATTTCCTGATTCCATATTTTAAACATTTTTTCCATGTATTTTGATACTTCGTTCTGTAATGAGTGATAAAGAGTGCTGACCGTGGGTGGACCCATTGGCCATAACACTCTTCTTTCCCTTTCTGCTTTATAAGAGCTATCCAATAATGGGGCCTTCTTATGTGTATAATCTCGAACTTAGAAATCTCGAAAAAGGTCACCATTAGGCAGTCCAAATTTCTGGTGCAGCTGTTCAAATGACATCATAAGCTCCCCCATCGAACAGATCCCCTAAGCACGAAATATCCCTGGACCTCCAGGTTTTAAATGTGGCGTCCGTGTACCCCAGTTGAAAATCCCATGCTCCCACTATAGACGTGGGTGAGGTTTTTGTGAATTACATTCGTCATGCCACATCATCTTCCAGGCGTTAATTGTATTTAGGACTTTTATAATAGTCCATAATGACTTTCATTTTATCTAAAAATAAGAGATTAATGAGGGGACACTTTGCTTGAGAAGCCTCAATGTCCAGCCAGATTGATTGCGGGTCACACGAGACCCAGTCAGCTATGTAGCTTAATAGAGAACTCAGCTGATACTTTCTAAAGTCCGGAAAAAACAGTTCTCCCCTTGCTTGTGTAAGCTGCAGCTTCTTTAATTTAATAAGGGGCCGTCTTTGATTCCAAATGAAAGAAGCAATCCAACCGTATAGTTTACACAACACCTGGGCAACATCACAGGGAGCATTCGCATAGGGTATAAGAGATGGGGCAAAATATTCATTTTGATTAGAGCTATTCTGCCAAACCAAAATATCAGGAAACTCCCCCCGAGCGTTGAAGGGTCCTGCATTATCCTCTCTAATAGGTGCACAAAATTGGCTTTGTACAGCTGATCAAATACTGAGGTGATAAAAATCCCGAAATATAAAAAATCTCTCCGGAGACCACTGAAAGGGAAAACGATTTCCATCCGATAAATTGGACAGACTATCGATACCACCCATTTGCATGCCTCCAATTTTATGAAATTAATTTTGCAATCTCAGAATGCATTGAGTAAATTAATATCAAAGGATTACTAAGAAAAAGGAGAACATTGTCTGCGTTAATGGTAATTTCATGTTTACCCAAACCAAACCTCAGATCCATTCTATTAAAATCAGCCGGTATAGCTTCTTCCAATGGTTCAATTATTAGCGGGAATAATAATGGTGAAAGAGGACATCCCTGACGACAGCTGCTACCCACACCGAAGCTATCCGAGCATAAACCATTAGGAATCACGGCTGTTTTGGGGTCATTGTACAATATTGAGACCCATTTGGCGAATACCTCTCTAACACCGAACTTTTCCAGTGTGTCAATCAGCTATGACCATTCAACCCGATTGAATGCCTTCTCCGCATCTAAAGAGACTACTATTCCCGGTATTCTTTCCTGATGACAGACTTGGATCACATATAAAATCCTTCTAATATTATTAGATGATCTACAGCCCCAAATAAACCCCATCTGATCCTCTTTTATGATGTGTGGTTAAGCCCTCTCCAGCCTTAATGATAATGTTTTAGAAAGAATTTTAAGATCTACATTTCACAAAGATATTGGTCTGTGTGATGTGCAATCTTCTGGGGCCTTTCCTTTTTTAAGGATGAGAGAAGTATTTTCTTCTCTCATCGAAGGCGGGAGGTAGACCTGACTATATGAATAATTATATATGTCTATAAGTGGACCAGCCAGTACCCCTAAAAACACTTTGTAGAAACCGGCCTGGAATCCATCTGGGCCAGGTGCTTTACCGCTCTGAAACTGCCTGATTTCATCAAGTACTTCCTGGGTTACTAGGGGAGCATTCAGGACCGACACCTCTTTTGGGATTAAGTCCAGAAAGGCCAGGCTTTTAAAAGATGAGTCCATCTTCTTAGCTCTGTCTCCACAATCCTGTAACTTATATAGATTAGAATAAAACTTTCTGAAGGCTGTATTGATCCTTTTCCGGTCATGAGGCAAAGTACCAGTACTTCCCCTAATAGACATGTTAGCTTGAGGGCATTTTTTATCCTTGTGAGATATGTTAGTTATCTACCAGGCTTATTGCTGTATTCATGTAGTCTTTGTTTTGCAAATAATATTTCCCTCTTTGTTGTTTGTGTAAGTGCAGTATTCAGAGCTGCCGTAAGGAATGTAACTCTTTGTAATATAACAATAGAGGGCCTACCAAGGTATGCTGTTTCAGCTGCCTTCAAATGAGCTTTGAGTAGACGCTGGTGTCCTTCCTGTTGTTTCTGGGTCGTTGCGTAAGAAATGATGAGACCTCGTGTATTATTCTTAATGGTCTCCCACATCATAGACGGGTTAATGGCCATACCGTGTTAATTTCCAAAAAGGTTTTGAATTCTTGAAATAAATATTTTACGAATTTACTATCTTTCATTAAGGAGGAATCCATATGCCAATGTCGGGGGCTTGTCTCATCTCCCTAATGTTAACTTCCATATATACTGCAGCATGATCAGAGATTATTATATTACCTATTTTGCTGGATAATATGGAGTTCAGAAAGGTCGAGGGAGCAAGAAACGTATCAGTTCTAGTATGACACTGATGTGGGTAGGAGTATAAAGTAAAGTGACCTGCGAATGATGGCACTTCCACATATCTCCTAACCCGAGCTCCTTATTCAAACCTGGCAATTGTCTGGATCTAAGTGATATAACCGCAGTACTCTTGCGCATCCTGTCTATTTCTGGGTCCTTAGTACAATTACAATCTCCTCCTATAATTGTGCGATGAGACCCTAAAACCAGGAGTTTGGAGAATGCTTCCATTATAAATTTGAACGGGTGTGCCAGGGAATAACAAAGATTCAAAATTCCATACTCCTCTACATGTATATGGGCTTTAATCAGTATCTACCGTCCAGATTCTGACTTAAGATTTTGAAAGGATGGTTCTTCCAAATGAGAATGACTACTCCCCTACATTTGGACCTAAAAGATAAAAAGACCAGATCAAATCCTCCTTGTTGTAATTTTAATGCTCTTTATCCAGTAAGTGTGTCTCCTGTAAGAGAGCTATATCAACCCTTTCATTTTTGAAGTTTGATAGCATCTTTTAACTTTTGATTGGTGCATTATTCCCCTTGACGTTCCAGGTGCACCAGCTAATCGAATCACGAACCATGATTGTCTAGGCAAGACCGAGAATCCACCGGGAGGAAGAATCCCACCCAAAACTCCCCGAGCTCAGACTGTAGAAAATTCACACAAGTAGAAATTCTTTAACACATTAACAACAATATAGTTAAAAACTATTGCTAAATAAGAAAACTATAGAACACATCTAAAATGAGATTTTCCCCTGTTCCCAGGGAACATCATACCTCTCCATAAACCCACCGTATTCTCTTCCAATTAATGCCATGCCCTCAACCCAGGCATCACATAATAGAGTAAATAAATTCCCGTGTACCATGAAACCAAAGTTAAAAGTGAGTTCCCCACCCCCCACGCCCACTAAGACTTGAATACGTTTAGTGACGATAATACAAAGAATAAACATAAAAAAGCTATAAAGTTACAAACTGCCGGCTGGCCTTCCTCTTCCAGTTCAGGAAGGCCCAGCAACACGAAATGTTTCGATGACCCTGATTGTCGAGCTCGTCGATGTGCTCCTCCAAGGTCCAAACACACTGTTCGAGAGCCCGAACACGGCCCACGGCCAATTCAGCCGCAGGCTCCGAGGTCTCGGCATTTAGCTCCGCCCATCCAACGATGTTCGAGCTTTCCAATTTCTAGGTAGTACTGAGAACGGCTCTCACCTGCTCCTGGATTCGTCGATGAAGGCGCCCATCCTCTCTTGTTAATCATGTAGACCAGGCTCACCTCTGCAGGTAAATCCCCCGAGGTGGCCGCGGATGTCTCCACTGCTGCTGGAGAGGGTGGGGGAGGGGTCCCAACCTGTTGTGAGCTGCGGGCATTTTTTCATTTAGTCATTTTAGGCACAGCAACAAACTGTTCAAGCTTGATGCAAAATGACTAAATATGCTGGGTAAAAGTTATTTTAAATGGTTTAGAGGATGTGGTGGAGGCGGGTACCCAAGTTTGCCCGAGCCTTGGGCAGAATGCTACATTTGCTGTATCGCTGCCATTTTGAATCTCCATTCATGACGTTGAATGAACAATGTTATTGTACAGTGTTATGGACAAGGCCCGACCCCACAAAACATTTTAAGCACGTAGCCCAGACCGAAATGTTGCTATTTGTTGAAGTTAATTGTATAGTGGATATTCCCAGAGTGAATTAGCTGGTCCGACTTCCAACTTTTAAACAAACAGAATTTATTTTCAAAAGTAAGGAATGAAACACAACGAACAGAAAATCCAATATCTGAATAATTCATCCTATCCGGACCTGACAGGCTACCACAAATTAATGATGTTGTTCCAAATTACTTGCAACGATCTCAATGAAAAAAAAACCTTGAGCAGAAGGAGATAAACTTACAAACAATAAACTTACAGGTTACGAAGTCAGGGGGCTAAAGGAGGGGGAGAGCGTCCAGTTTCAACAATGATGCTGACTCAACTAACCCACGAACTGATCTGACCTGTGCAGCCGGAAAGATGGCCACGCCCCCTTGATTACGCCAGCTTTTTTAAAAAAGACTTGAAAGGCTTCTTCCCGACTCATTATCTGTTAGGTTAAAAACCAAAGGACCCCAATGAAGCATTCAAAATTAGGACATGTTTGAACGTTGTGTCGTTTAGAAATTCTATGAAAACAATTCAAGGACAACATTACCTTTTAAGTGATCAGCTTTGTGACAACTCTCTTGATATAAAACTGAATCATTAATATCCAAAGATGGCTTCAGTTTTGTAACCGCCCAAAAATAGTGGCTAGTACACTAAAATATGCATGTATAATCATTTACTATAAACATGCAAATATGCACAACAACATCCGGACTCAGTGTGTGGTATTTCCATCACTGAGTTTCTTGATCTGTTATTCAAGTCTGGAAAATTCATCGGCAATGATGTTTTCAAGACCTGCCACGTGCACAATGTTCAAATTGAATGGCTGTAACTACAGGCACCAGCTACACAGTCTCGCATTTTTTGTCCATAAGTTTCTCCAAAAATTTCAATGGGTTATGGTCAGTGTACATGGTTGCCTCAGATTGTTGCTCGTAATATAAACACGGAAATGTTGTAGTGCCAACACAAAGCTCACAGTCTCTTTCTCAAATGTTGAATTATGAACGTTCAACTTCTTGAAGAAATATCCAACAGTTCTTTCTGTCTTCTTGCAGTCTTGCTGCAGTAGTCCAGCACAGATTCTTAGATCAATCACATTTAAAGCCACCTTGAATAGTTTTGCATAATCAGGTGTGGGGCAATGGGGAGTGGGCAATGGTTAACACATAATTCATGCTGTCAAATGCCTTCTGACCGTCCTCTGTACACTGAATTTTCTTGCCTTCCTTTAACAAGTGGAGCAGTCATGTTGCGAAAATGAGGCACAACCCTGGAAAAAACCACGCAATTCCAGGAAGCACAATGCTGCTCATTTTGTCAACGGTATGGGAAATTCTCCAATTACCTTCACTGTTAGATCCCATGTCACCGTTTATCTATGTCTAATAGCATGGCCCAGGAAGGTGACTTTTGATTTGGTAAATTCGCTTTTCGCTAGGTTTACCACCAAGCCTGCCTTCTGAAGTCAATAGAGAAAGTCTGATAAATGCTGTAAGTGTTCTTTCCATGAATGACTAAAAACCACTAGGTCATGAATGTACAGCACACGTTGGATATCTGGCAACTTATTGGTTACTGCCTGAAACGTGGCCGTCACATGTTTCACACCAAAGGTAAGCTGCTGGTCCCAAATTTTCAACACAGTCTCCCAAACGTGGAACTGGGTATACATCAATCTTTTTAACTGTATTGATTTTATGAAAGTCCACACATAACCTTTGGGTGCCATTTGGTTTTGGTACCATGAGTATGGGTGAGTTCCAATCACTGTAACGCATGTTGATTATGTCATCTCAGAGCAGGCATTCAATGTCTTTCTACGCCTGTGGCAACTTTAGAGGATTATGCCTGTAAGGATGTGGCTTAATCATAACAGCATCTCCTCTAGCTACATTATGCACAGTTGGGTTAGTACTTCCAAGTTAATTAATGCATATCTCCCCATGTGATAATGATAACTCTTTCTGGTCATTTCAATTTTTGTCAGAAAGGTAACTCAATAATGTATCTCAATTTTAGACAACTATCTCATTGTCCACTTTAATTTGAGGAATGTCCGATTCAGAAACCACTGAACTTAGTTCTTCCTTCTGTATCACAAACATTAAAAGCTTTTCCTCTTGCTGTCTTCCCTCTCAAAATATCTTTTGAGCGTATTCACATGACAAACGCTGTGAGATTTTATTTCTGTCTGGAGTTCTTATCAAGTAATTACCCTCACTCAATATCCTTTGTATTTCATAAGGTCCATTAAACTTTGCGTTTCAAGATTCACCCATTGCTGGAAGTAACAGTAATGCCTTATCCCCGGTAGAAAAATTGCAATTGTTTGATTTCCTGCCAGCTTTCTGTTTTATTACATGCTGCAATACTTTTAAAAGCTGTCTAGCCAATTCCGCAGCGTTATTTATCATTTCTCAAAGTATGGCATTTAAAGGCTGATGTACTATTTTCTCCTTAATTGGTTTTAATGGCCCTCCCACTCAATGCCCAAAATCTAATACAAATTGATTGAATTTGCTCTGTTAATTTGGTGCACCCCGATCATAAAAAGCACAAATGGAATTCCCTTACGCTAATCATCGGGATAATTCTGAGCATAAGCCCTCAACATGGTCTTTAATATTTATTGTCACCTTTCTAGCACTCCACACAATTTTGCATGTTACACAGTAGTTTTGAATTGCTTCATTCCAAAGACATAATTTAGATGTGAAGTTTGAACCTTGATCTCACTGCATCTCTATTGGTTGTCCTTATCTATTTTTAAAACAGAGTAATTCCTCTGCAATTGTTTTAGCTGTGATGTTGCATCTTGGGATAACTTCTGCAAATCATGTCGATGCATCCAGTATTGTTATGAAATGCTGTTGCTCATTTTTTTGGTTTGAGGTTGGGGACCTGGTCAATCAATTAAAATTTTGTAAAATGCTCCTTAAATACAGGAATTGTTAAGAAAAGTGCAGGTTTTGTTATCACTTTTCCAATTGCCTGACACGTCCACCAAAATTCAACTAGTTCCTTTTGCAGTCCAGGCCAATAAAAATGTTTCGTATTCAAGCCTGTGTTTTCCTCCCTCCTAAATGCCTTCTAGCTAGTAGCTCATGCACCATTCGCATCACCTCCTTTCTGTGTCCCATGGGCAATACGATTTGATGAACATCTGCCCAATTATCATCTCTTTTAATACGTGACAGTCTCCATTTCCTCATGTGGACATCATTTTAAGGGTAATAACACTCAGGGATACATTCAAAATTCTGAATGTATATGCGTTTTGATATAATTGCTTTATCCTTTTTATCTTTCTGCTGTAATCCAATTAGTTTACCTGAGCTAAAAATGTTTGAACACCTCCAAATTAATTGTCTCTCAAAGAGTATTGTAGGTTTGCTCTCTTTTTAAAGCTCTTATACATCTATCAATTTTACTTTGCTTCATCCTTTCAAACTCAATATGGGTTTGACCAGGACCCTTCCTTAGATTCCTGAAACTTTTCTGTAGGATTCTGGCACAAGGTCACATGCAATTTCTTTACCTCCTCATACTCCCCAGATCTCTCGTCTGACAGTGTTGTCAATACCTCACGAGCTCTACCTATAATGTTTGGTTTGGATCAACAATATCCACATGGCCATTGGTCGCTACAATTTTTTAGCCATTTTTTCAAACTAAATGAAAGCGATTTCCATATCCTATTCATCACTTTAGGCAAGGCGTGAATATACTTAAAATGTTTCTCACTAGGCTTTTGACGACCATGGGTTTGGTCATCCTCACTCTGCTCCTTACTAAGCTCACCTTCAGCCTTCATCTCTATCCTTTTAAGCTGACTTTCCATCTCTGACGGTCAAACCATCTCTCCTTTTCTTTCTTTCCACGAAAGCAATTTGTTATTTTTTTTCTTTTTCCTCTGCTAAACCTATTCATTCTCTTTCTTCCTCTTCTGATTCTAGTCGTAACTCCAACCGCTTCATTCCTGCTTCTAACCCAAACTGCTTCATTTGCGATTAAAGTTTAGTCATCACAGATTCTGATGGAGTTTGCAGCAAATTGGAATGCTGAGCTTCTGCTGCAATCATCTTATCTTTCCTCACATTAAGAGGTAGCTTCAACTCCAACTCGTCTATTAATTTCCGCAGCTTGAACTTATGTGCATTTTGTAATACACCCCAAGGTCAATTCTTCCACCTCCAAACCATCCTTGGTGACTACAAGAGCCATTGCTCTTCAAGTTCTGTTTCCCCATCAAATCAACACTCGAAATAAAACACAATAATGCTTGCCACTCACCGCCGAAATCCCACAAAGGGCCCCCAATCTGTTATGGAGCCGTCCCGACCCCTCAAAACATTTTAAAGCAGGTGTCCCTTACCATAACTTCTCTGTCTGTTGCAGGTTGCTATATAGTGGACATTCCCAGAGTGAATGCCGAGTTGGGAATAAACAGACGTTATTTAACAAATTATGGAATGAAACACAAGGAGCAGAAAATAGAAAACCTGAATATGTTATCCTATCCAAACCTGACAGGTTATCCCGTCTTACGGATGCTGTTCCAAAATATTTGCAAAAATTCCAGTAAATGAATAGGTTTGCACAAAGAATAAAACTGACAAAAAAGACTAATAGATTATAAAGTCAGAAATGCAGAAGGAGTTGGATAGCATCCAGTTATAATGGTGACTCTGACTCAACTAACCCCAGAACTCTTTCCTCTTTTGGAAAAAAAACAAAAACAATGTAACATTGTAAAAGGACCGACTTGGTGACTACATGCCACGTTTGGTTTTGGACTGCAATCAAAAAATTTAAGTCCTACTGACTTGAAGCCAATGAAATGTACGAAGGTATTTGCCAGTTTACATAAAACAGTGCTGGCTCGCATTGGGTGTTGCAAATACCAAACTGTCTCATTAGTGCAAGGAGAGGAATGCCCAGTCAGATCCACACTTCCTGCGTATTGGAGTGCAAATATGCCTGTTCAGAATTTGTTGGTTGGTATCTGTTCTAGTCGAGGAGATATCAGCATAATAACAACATTTAGATTGTGCTTTTTGTGGGTGGTTGAGGTAAGAGGATCCCGAGGATATAGCATCGCAAACGGACAATACTGCTGAATCATCGAGCCTGCTGTAAGAAAATATCCATCAGTCTCCTTCACAACGACCTTCAGGAGAGCAATTGTTGATGGGAAACATGACCAATAGCCAGCGATGTCAACATTCAATTCAATCTAGTTGTTATTGTGAACTGAAGGTACCATACTGAAAGGAGTTAACTGGATTTGTTTGTTTAGTGACTGTGACTGATGTCAGTCTCCGTGGATCCTAATTGTGTCACTGGACGGTTTCCCTCTTCTATTAGTAAGGGGCTTCTTGCAATGCATTATCCCATTATAGCTTCAGATGTCTCACCTCCAACACTAAGAAGCATCAGCAACTGCAGAGACAGGGAGACGAAAGATCAGAATTTGATGATAGAAAGCAAGTTCCAGTAATGGATCAGAATCTGAGAACAGTAGAGTGGAATGCGGTAACAATGGGCAGGAGTTTATACTTGGCTCAGTTCTATCTTACCTGGTTTGGGCACATGTTAACATCTCGGATATACGGTGTACTGTTGATTATTCAGGTGGGCTACTATCCCATGCTCGCTATTGTTGGTGTTCCTGGTAAGTCTCTCCATCTCTGTCTATATATTAATTCCATAAGCCATGGTGAACTTCGTTTTGTTTCTGTTATCTATATTTGGCAAGAATGGAAACTATTTTCTTCAGTTTCACATGCAAAACCATTCATTTCCGCAAATTTCAGGACTGGCTACATCTCCGCCCTCACAAACATCTGAGAACAAGACTGATCACAATCCCGAAGTACTAATTTGCCCTGAATTGATTTACGTCTTGGTATTCTCTCCATCACCAAACGTACCCACTACCAGCTCCATCATATCCCCAGTCCCCAGCTTGACATTAGTGTGGTTGCTAAATAAACAATTATCTATGCCTCAGTAAAACTCAGACTCCATGGTTCCAGCTCTCTCCTAATCATTCTTTCTGTTACAAATGTTTCCACCACAACCTTGCTACTCTATCTAAAGTAAATCCATGACAGGACAGTGTGTCACAGAAGTAATATTGCTAGACATGTAATTCAGTGGCCCAAGTTACTGCACTAAAGGCACTGCTTAATTCCTGCAAATCTTCACCCCAACAGCCAATCTGCGTTGTCGCAGTCCTCTGGTCGTTTCTGTTTATTAGTACTGTCTTTATGAATTCCTTGAATCCATCGATTGCATTCCAATCTGTGTCTCCCACAGGGAGGGAGGGAGGTTGATGTACCAATACCGGGCTATTGCAAAAACAAAATAGACGTAGGAGCAACATTATGCCACTCCCTGAGTTTGCTTCTCTGTTCAATTCGTTTATATTTATTCTAATAATGCCACATTCTACTTTCAAGACTTTTCCCCATAACTGACCCTTGTTTAAAAATCAGTCTGACTCAGCCTTCAAAATATTTAATGATCTAGCCTCAGCATCCCTCAGGAATTTCTACAATTGTTTCCCTCTCACTGTTGGGAGACTTGGTGGTTTTTAATCCCGTGTCTTCTTTCTGGCACTCTTTGTGTATTGTGACGACATTAGATGTTATCGTGTCCTATCACAATTCTCTGTGGCCAGAGGCAAAATAAAAAAGAAAATGTCAGAGCCTGTAATGTCCTCCCTCATCTTCCACATCAGCCTAAGATGCAGCTTATTCGGATCTGGGGATTTGCCCAGTGTTTACCATGCATAAACTTCCAATTCTTCCTTGGCTGCTTTATCAATTCGTTCAAAGATCCCACGGTCATTCTCCCTGAATCGAGGAGAGGCTTCTTCAAACTCTAGACCAATTTGAAGCCCGTGTTTAACATATTCTGTGGCTCCGTGCACAGGCTGCACCAAATGGTCTCTAATACTCCCCTTTCTTTCTGTTGTTATCCTCTTCTTCTTAATAAACTGATAAAATGTCTTTGGATTCATGTTAATCTTACCCATTAATGTTTTTTGCCGATCCCCCTTCTGCTCTTCTACTGACTTTTTAGGTTTAGCCCTACACTTACTACATTCTTTTAGTGCATCCATTGACATGCTCACTTTGTACCTGCTTTAAGTCTCTCTTTCACTTATAATGTTCTGAATGTTTGTTGACATCCGAAGTTCTCTGGGCTTATTTTCCAAATTTTCGTCTTCCGTGTAACATGTTGGGCGGACACTCTCATTGATTCCATTTTGATCAAGTTATCTCCCATGCCCCCGCCATACGCTGTTCTGCTACAGTTTCACCCAGAAATCACTGCACTTTGGCCAGATCCTGTCATATTTTTTTCATAAATTCGGTCTCCCCAATCCATTAATAACCTTTTATTTTCCATATGGTGTTTTCTTTGTAATCTTTTCCTTAACAAACTTAAAATATATGATGTCACGGTCACTGGCCATATAATGCTCTTCCAATCCTTCCTGCGATATCCTGACTGGCTTCGTTCCCTACAGTGAGGCCCAACATTGACCCATCCGTTGTTTTATCTGCTACATGTTGATATAAGAAGCTCTCTGGAATAAATGTCAAGGCATGTGTCCCCTCTTGAAAAGTTATCACTGCCCGAATGAATGTTTGGAAATTAAATTCCTGTACGTAACAATCCTATTACTGTTTTTACACACCTCATTAAATTGGTTACATATTTGCTCCTGTGTTTTCTTTTATCTCGGGGTCTATGATATATCCCCAGGAGTGCCTCTGCAATGGTTTTGATCCTGAGCTCTATCCACAAAGCCTCATTAGATTCCAAGATATTGTCCCTCCTTACTGTTGTAACTGACTCCATAACTAATAATGCAACACCACCTCCTCTTTTACCCCTCTCGTGTCCTGCCTATAGGTCTTGTACCATAGCGTATTGAGTTGTCAGCCCTGACCTCCCTCAAACACATCTCTGTAATGGCAAAGAAGTCACATTTCCACATTTCACCTTGTTCCCTTCACACACCTGTCTGTGTGATAATATTCCCGGCATAAAGCTGAAGCACATCCAGCCTGGAGTATAGCACCTGGAATCCTCTGTACCTCGGAGTTCTTCAATCAATCAGTGTTTGGTAAGAAGCTGCCCAATTCATGAACCAAAACTGTAACTCTGGGACTGAGTTAGTATTTGTTGAAATACAACTTAGTTTTCAATAAATGCATGAATCAAATGGAATTTTCCAGAACTGAGCAGTCTGCTCCACATACAGTGAGTTTCTGGTGATTAGTTCCCTGCGTAGTGTGCAGATGGGATAGCCGTCAGTATTAGGGAAAATGAGGAAGGCAGATGCTGGGGATCAGAGTCGAAACGTGTGGCACAGAAATCGAACAGCCCGTCAGGCAACACCTGAGGAGCAGGAGAGTCAAAAATCTGGGTTTCACCCCTTCGTCAGGAGCACATTCGTGCCCTCCCATATTTTTCATTCCATGGGGCAGGTGTCAGATCTTGTGGTGGCAAAGCATTTTGGTGATAGTGTCCACAACTGCCTCACATTCTACATAGCTATGGAGAAGGAGAGGATTAGGCAAAATGGGAGAATATTTAATTGCGGAAGAGGAAACTATGATACGATTAAACATGAGTTACGACGCATGGATTGGGAGCAATTATTCCATGGTAAAGGCAATATAGACATGTGGAGACTGTTTAAGGAACAGTTGTTGCAAGTGATGAATAAACATGTCCCTTTTAGACAGGTAGGTAGTGGTAAGATAAAGGAACCTTGGATGACGAGAGCTGTGGAACTTCTCGTCAAAAGAAAAAAGGTGAGGAAGGAGCTCAAAAATGGTCTGAGGAGAAACAGGAGGGGGCACAAGAAAGGCTTGACAGAACGGATTAGGGAGAACACAAAGGCATTTTACACATGTGAGGAATAAGAGAATGGTCAAAGAAAGAGTAGGGCCAATCAGGGATAGCATAGGGAATTTGTGTGTGAAGTCTGAGGAGGTAGGGGAAGCCCTAAATGAGTTTTTTGCTTCTGTCTTTATGAAAGAAACAAACTTTGTAGTGAATGAAACCTTTGGAGAGCATGTGTGCATGCTGGAACGGATAGAGATAGAGGAAGCTGATTTGCTGAAAATTATGTCAAACATTAAGATTGACAATCTCCAGGCCTGGACCAGATTTGTCCTCGGCTGCTTTCGGAAGTGAGAAATGCGATTGCTTCGCCACTTGCGAAGATCTTTGCATCCTCGCTCTCCACTGGAGTCGTGCCTGAGGACTGGAGGAAGGAAAATGTAATTCCTCTCTTCAAGAAAGGAAATAGGGAAATTCCCCGGCAATTACAGACCAGTGGGTCTCACGTTTGTCGTCTGCAAGGTGTAAGAAACGATTCTGAGGGATAGGATTTATGATCACCTAGAAGAGCATGGCTTAATTAAATGCAGTCAACATGGCTTTGTGAGGGGCAGGTCATACCTCACAAAACATACCGAATTCTTTGAGGAGGTGACTAGAAAAGTTGATGAGAGTCGAGCTGCGGATGTGGTGTATATGGACTTCAGCAAGGAATTTGATAAGGTTCCCCATTGTAGGCTCGTTCAGAAGATCAGGAGGAATGGGATACAGGGGAACTTAGCTGTCTAGATACAGAATTGGCTTGCCAACAGAAGACAGAGAATGGTAGTAGAAGGAACATATTCTGCCTGGAAGTATGTGGTGAGTGGTGTTCCTCAGGGCTCTGTCCGTGGGCCTCTACTGTTTGTAAATTTTATTGATGACTTTGATGAGGAGATTGAAGGATGGGTCAGCAAGTTTGCAGACGACACAAAGGTTGGAAGTGTCATTGACAGTTTAGAGGGCATTGCATCTTCACTCTCCATTGGAGTAGTGCCAAATGATTGAGGGTGACAAATGTTACTCCCTTGTTCAGGCAAGGGAATAAGGATAACCGTGAGAATTACACTCCAGTCAGTCTTGCATCAGCATTGTGCAAAGTAGTGGAGAAGATTCTGAGAGACAGACTTTATGATTAGTTGTAAAATCATAGTTTGTATAGAAATAGTCAGTATGGCTTTGTGAGGGGCAAGTCATGCCTCACAAACCTTATGGGATTCTTTGAGAATGGGATCAAACACATTGAAGAAGGTAGAGCAGTGGATGCGGTGTGCATGGATTTAACAAGGCATTTGATCACGTTCCCATGGTCCGTACATTCAGAAAGTAAGGAGGCATAGGATACAGGGAAACCTATCTATCTGGATACAGAATTGGCTGGCTCATAGATACACAAAGTGGTGGGAAATTGGAAGTGTGGGAAGTGGGTGGCACGGTGGCACAGTGGTAAGCACTGCTGCCTCATAATGCCAGAGACCCAGGTTAAATTTCCGCCTCAGGCGACGACTGTGTGGAGTTTGCACGTTCTTCCCGTGTCTGCGTGATTTTTCTCTTGGTGCTCCGGTTTCCTCCAACAGTCCAAAGATGTGCAGGTTGGATGAATTGGCCATGATAAATTGCCTGTTGTGTTAGATGGTGGGGAATGGGTCTGGGTGGGTTGCGGGTTGGTGTGGGCTTGTTGAGCTGAAGGGCCTGTTTCCTCACTGTAATCAATTTAATCTATTCACTCTGGAGCTCGGTGAATAGTGGTGTTCTGTAGGCTTCGGTTCTGGGAACTCTGTTTGTGTTTTCTATAAATGACTTGAATGAGGGAGTGCAAAAGTGGCTTATTACATTTGTTGATGGAAAGACAATGTTGGTGGTATTGTGGATAGTGTGGGTGCTGGGATATTGACAGGATGAAGAACTGGGCTGATAAGTGAAAGGTGAATTTCAACCTGGAAAAGTGTGAAGCGATTTATTCTGGATGATTGACTTTGAATGCAGAATACAGGATAAAAGGTAGGTAGTGCTCGTCAGGTCCGCAGCAATTCACCCTCCTCTCCAGGTACCTTGCCCTGCCACCACAGGAATTGCAAGATCTGTGCCCACACCTCCCCCACACCCCTCCCCCCTCAAAAGGCTCAATGATCTTTCCCCATCCATCAAGGTTTCAACTGCTGTTCCACTCATGTCAGCTACTGTATCCGTTGCTCCCAATGTGGTATTCTATACGTTGGTGAGATAGGACATCTACTTGCAGAGGACTGCAGAAAACATCTCAGGGACACCCGCACCAACCAGCCCCACAGCCCTGTGGCGGATCGCTTCAACTCCCCTCCCACTCTGCTGAGGACATGCAGGTCCAGGGCTTCATCCATCGCCACTCCCTTACCACCACATCTTCAACCTCAGAACCCTCCAATCCCATGATATCAATATGGATTTCACCAGTTTCCTCATTTCCCTTCCTCCGACCATTTCACAGTTCCAAACTTCCAGCTTAGCACCGCCCTCACGACCTGTCCCATCTTTATATTCAAAGTGGGAAAGGGTACTTCTTTTATCTTCCCTCCAGAGAGGAAGCAGGCCCTTTCGCCCAACAAGTCCATACCAAACCTCCGAAGAGTAACCCATTTCCCTCTGACTAATGCACCTATAACTATGGGCAATTTTGAATGACCAATTCACCTGGCTTACACATCTTTGGAACATGGAAGAAAACCAGAACACGTGGAGGAAACCCAGACACATGGGAGAACATGCAAACTCCACAAAGTGAGTCGGCTGGGGCTGGAATCCAAACTGGTCCCTGGCACTGTGAGGCAGTATTGTTAACCACTGAGCCACCGTGCCCACCAGTTCATCTTCATTCCCACCTATCCACTCCACCCTCTCCTGCGATCTATCACCATTACCCACACCTCCATCCATCTATCGCACTCTCAGTTACCTTTACCGAGCCCCACACCCTCCCATTTATCTATCCACACTCATGGCTCCATGTCTTATTGCTGATGAAGGGATTTTGCCTGAAAGTTTGCTTTTCCTGCTCCTTGGATGCTGCCTGAGCTGCTGTGATTTTCCAGCCCTATTCTCACGTCTCAACCTCCAACATCTGCTGTCATCTCTTTCACCTTGCTAACATCTCCACTCAGTGCCTGTCCAGGTTGCAGATGTATGGCGTCTGGGAGGTAGGCCAGATGTCATCCCCCTAAGTAATTTGCGTGGTGTCCGTCTGAAACTCCATGTCCACACATCTGCTCTCTGCCCCAGGGTCTGACTGAAACAGAATTTGTCAAGCATGGTCGCTAGCCAGTTATTGATGTATAATTTAGACAGCACTTGTACTTACATAGAGCCCAGTGATAGCCTGTTGGCTAGTTTCCACATGCCTCAACATGGATTCCAAATGATTTGCTGTGAAATATTGCTTGAATGACTGCCCAGAACCACGATGTAATGTTCTGGATACATTTAGGTGCAGGCCAGTATCTCACTAAGCACCACAGGCAGCTATGATTTCATTAACACTCTGGCTGAATTCGGATCCTTCTTAATCTACTTTCAATGAAGGCTATGATTGCAAGGTGATGAGTTCAGTGATCCGAAAAATAATCACATATTTGCCATGTTTCATGAATGGCGCAAAAGTTAGATGTGAAGTATGATCTTTCAACCGAACAATAATTGCATCCTCCCTCAAAGCAATTAGCTTGATGTTATATTTATGGAACTCACGCCTGTCAACATTTTATGATTCAGAAATAAAGAATGTACTTTTGTTTGGTTGTTAGGTTGTTTGCCGCACGCGTCCGCATGCGTGCTGGTGTTTGTACATGTATTTGGTCTATCCTTTACTTGAGATTTCCTTTCTCTGATATCAGCCTCAACCTTCCACTTGTTATAAGCACTCCATTTCATTTTTTCTATTTTTCCCTTCCTTTTCTCCTTCTTTCTCACTTCCTATCTCGAGTTCAACATTTCCAGCTGTCTTTTCCTAAAACTTCCTCCCTCTGGAAAACTACATTCCTTGATCCACAATTCTAACTGCTTTACACATTCTGGGGCGTAATAATTTAGCATGTATTGTAGTTTTGGTTGACCATTCCAAGTCCTGTGCGGACTGTCCCTTTGTTTGCTCTTGCTGGAGCTCATTTTTAATGTAACTGGATACGTGTTCAGTTCTCTCTCTCCCACTCTCTCTCTCCCTCAATGCTTTGTATTTTGCAAACCACGAAACCACGTGCCCGGTACATCTTAGGCTAGTCCAACTCAGCCAGTCGTGGTTCCAAGTCTAAAACCACCCTTAAACTTGCCGTCTCCTGAATACTATAGAGACAGTAATCCACTTCCCTTTGGGTTTTACTCGAATACCACACGATAGTTCACGGAACCCTTTTTCTGCTGTATTTATTCTCTTATAATGAGTCTTTATGTCTGATTACTTAAGCCACGACTCTTTCCCCGAGCCTATTCGATTCGAACCCCCGGCTCTGGTGTGATCCACAGATTCCAAGTCTTCCCATGCAAAGTGAACGACCTTCAAGGCGCTGGCGCCTACACCTCCTGGGAATCTTCAGAATCTCACCCAGTCGTGGGATCCCGGATGATCCCCCAAGTTTACTGTCCTGGAAATTAAATCGACTTGATTCAATTATTCACAAGAGCAAAGAAATGGTCTTTATTAAAAAAAAACTCCTGCAGGATTTTGTCTCATTGCACCAAGTCAGATGCCTCAATGCAAGGTGTACTGAAACATTATACAGACGCCTGCCTTATAGTGTTCGTTATCCCACTCTCAAGGGCAAAGTCTGGGGTAACTAAAGTTGTTATCCTCTCATACCCTGGTCCTAGACATAACAGTTCTTCAGCTTTCACAGAGTTCGACGATCGCAAGTCGAGTTGAATGTTTACAGAATTCAAACAGAGATAAGGTAACTGCATACCTTCATCAAATCATCGTTTACAAAGGTCAGTACAGCATTGATTTAAAGAAAAACATTCTCTTTCAAACTTCACAGTAAATGGATAATTTTCCATTATACTTTTGAACTGACTCTGAACGCGCTCCAGGGGTGGTATATCCTTCTTGAGATATGGGACGCAAAACATCAAACAATAATCAAAATGTGGTGTGATTAGAACCTTATAGAATGTCAGAAGTACATCCATGCTTTTCCATTCAAGTCCTCTTAAAATAAACGTCATCATGGTATTTGCACAAAAGTGACAAGTCGGACCACCTGAAATAATGAACTTATGATGATAATAAAAAATTATCATGGAGTTTGAAAAATGAACAATGATTAAAGCATGCTGGGAAATGTATCCTAACCTTGACTAAAGTCTCTGTGCTAATCCACATACTGCAGAATCCAGACAGGCTGCAGCTCCCCACAGATGGTTTGCAAACAAACTTGAGAGTTACAGACCTTGCAATACAAACCTGGATTTGAACTTTAATGGGATAATGGAATATCGCCCTTGGGCAATCATTGTGCCACCCCCTGGTGGATCTGCTTGCTCAGGGGTAATCCAACCCTCTCAAAAGGGGGTGAAGAACTGGAAGAATGAGAATCACCGCAAAACCCCACTTAGTGCAGTAAATCGAAAATAACCACCAAAAGAGAAGATACCTCCAAGTCCATCGTCAGAAGAAGAAATCAGCACGTGGATCCCGGCAACGTTCTATAGGGGTGGTTTACGATCCACCCCAATAGAAGTTAATTTAAAGCATAAGATGGCTTGTAGTGTGTTTCGTTACTTTATAGTAAAATTTATGGTTCTAATATTAATTATGTTCAATAAACAAATATTGTTGTTTAGAAGTCTTTTGGTAAATATAAGATTTTAAAACATACTGTCCCGTGTTACAAACCTTTCCTAAATATTGGTTCACCTGCAAGTTTACCTCGAGACAATCTTGATCTACAACTCCAAAGTCTCTTTGCACTTCAGACTGAAGAATTTTCCCGCATTTAGAAAATACTCCATTCCTGTATTCTTCTTACCAAAGTGCATGACCACACACTAGCCCCCATTGTACTCCATCTGCCACTTCTTTGCCCACTCTCCTAACGTGTCTAAACCTTTCTGCAGCCTCTCTCCTTTCGCAATGCTACCTGTCTCTCCACCTATCTTTATATCATCTGAAAAGTTAACCAGAATGTCCTTAGAACATTTATCTAGATCATTAATTTACGAAGTAAAGAGCCGTAGTCCAAACACTGAGCCTTGTGTAACATCACATGTCACTAGCTAACATGCTGACAAGAGCATTTTTTCCTCACTCACTGTTTTCTGCATTTTTAACCCTTGTTGTTTCTCAATTCCACCCAGACAGATCCTTCACCATCTGTCCGTATTTCAGAAGTGATGGGAACTGAATGAAGGGACTGCAAAACACTTTGGCATTGTCGCTAATTTATAGTTTACACATGGACTAAAAATATGACATTGCCCATTCCACTGAATTGTGGCGACATACTATTTCTTTGACGAAATATTCTGTTTGCATTATGGAAGAATATAAACATGTGAACCTTCTTGAGAAGATATAGATAATTTCAAATGTTTGTATTCTTCCATAATACAGACAGAATATTTGGTCAAAGACACAAACTGTCGCCAAATTCCAGTGGAAATGACAATATAATATTTTTACTTTTTATGTTTTTATTTGGCTTGACTACTCACTTGTGCTGTTATTCTTTCAAAGTGCAGTATCTCACATATTGCAGTGTTAAGTTTTTCGGTCATTGATCGCGCCATCTAAACAATCCGGTTGTACACCCCTGAAACCTAACACTTCCATCCTCACTTTGAACCATTAAAATAATCATTGTGTCATCCACAACATTGTTTACCATGCTCTAACCCCCACCCCCATCTACCATATTGTTATCATCAACGTGTATGAATATCAGAAACAAAAGTTGATTTTCTACCTGTTCTACAGTCGTTGTTGCAGAGGAAGAATTGATACTTCTAGTCTACAGTTTTCCCTCTTTTGCTGAGTTTGCAGCATGATGCAGGAGAGGGCTTTTATTAGAGAGCCACAAACACTATTTTGGACATGGAACTGAATTCTGCTTTTATACACCGGTCCTCTGGATGTATTATTCATATTATACGTATGAATAATGATTATACATCATTATTCTTGGACTCGCTTTTGGCACTGTGCATTGCAACATTTCCATTTTATGTGGGCCTGCAGCTCATTCTTTATAACATTCGCTGCAATCCCGTCAGAGCACAGGGAACTTTTTTTTTAAATCTGCAGGATGGATGCAGGCTCATTCCTGAAGTTTGTTTGAAAGAACTAAGGTGATGAGGATAAAGGTTCAATTAAATTCTGCATTATAAGCATGCAGGAGAAGAACAAATCACACTCTTATTTCTGCATTGAAATGGAAGCAAATTCATAGAAAATAAACACCCACCGTTCTGGATATTATTTAGTGACATAAAGTGACTTAATGTCGAGAAAATGAATTGGAGAGAAAAGAAAATAAAATGTCTGCCCTTGATGGAGATACAGAAATGTAGATTGGATGGACAATATAAACAAGAATCCTGTCAATAAAAGAAGTATGAGAAACATTTTCCTTATATTCAAAGGAAACCAGATCCCAATTTTCCTTAACAGTGATGTTTGATTATCCATCAATCTCAGTTTTCCAACTGGCTGGTATTGCCTGCCACAGATGGCCCTTCCGACAGACTGCCTCCTCCCCTTCCTACTCTTTCCTTACCCACCTATTTCCCTTGCATTGCTCCTTCTGCTGTGACATACCCTTTCACGGAAGATCTCCCTTCACACTTCTCGCACTGTGTATCACACCAGTTCCCTCTCACTCCCACTTTCCTGACTCTCCCTTTCGCTTTTTGCTCTCACGCTAAATGCTGGAAATTACTGACTTCTGTGCTATTACATGTCGTCAGTGAGTGATGCGTTTGAAATGATCACTGTTCAACAGCAACAGAAAACAGCATATTTGTCACTGTCTGATGCTCCGTGAACAGGGTGGCTTTGTTAACTATTGGTACAGAGTGGAGTTTCTTCTTGTCCCTCTATCACAACGCTTAACCAAACAGCCTCATTACCAACGGGACAAACATCTTGGGGCAGAATTGGAAGTCCATGTATCAATTTTCTTTTGTATATTGTGAAGATATTGTTCAAACAAGGAGTATTCCTGTCTTTTGCTCCTTGTTCTTTTAATTGATCTGTCAAAATAATTGGAGGTAAGATCAGAGAGACTTCCCTTTCAGTCGAAGCACGACTTGACTGAGCATGGAATCCAGGACCCTGAGCAAAACTGTGATTAATGGGAATTAGAGAACCTTCTGCACTGGTACTAGGAACAGTGGGAAAATGATCTCTACATGTTATCTTCCAAGTTACATGCCATCCTGACGAGGAACTAACGGGTTGTTAAGACACTTTGGAATGTGCCTACAACTAGCTCTGTGTGCAGGTGCATCACTTGGAGACAAGAGATTCAAGTAGGCTGCACTATTTCACCTTTTCCAGAATGTTTGACACGTAAAATCTGCCCATGCTAGTTCCTTCCAAAACCCGTGGATGACTATGCCCTGTACCAGTGTATCTTAAGTTTCCACAGTTTCATGTAAAGTTTCAGAAATGTAAGACCTTCCTGAACGAGAATGACCCTCGTGTCACCAGGAGCATGATATGACATTGAGGTGATGATTGGGATCCTTAATTCAATTGGGTACTTATATAGAATTGATCATGTGATTCATGGCCACTGAATTGAACATTTTCATGGTGATTTATGACACGGAAAATGTTATTAATATATAGTGCTCTGTCAAATAAAAAAACTTCTAATTTTTCATTCAAGGACCATAACCAAATTCATGAGATTTAACTGTAATGGCAGCTTCACTGTTCCCTTTAATATCAGAAAAATATCCACAGTCCAAACGAAAAGGGAAGTTGGAAATGGTGGAAAACTTTAACAAGTCCAACAGCATCTGAGCAGAAAGACAATTAATTTTCTGAGACCAATATGACTTTTTCAGAACAAACTCATACTCGTCTCAATATGTTAACTGTCTTTCACCCTCAAGATACATCAGCTGTGTGTCACCAACATCTTCCACTTGTATTTGAGATTTCCAAGTTCCCTCGTAAATGTTAGCAGAGTGACATACTTGGGAGAGTGGCACGGTGACTCAGTGGTTAGCACGGCTGTCTCGAAACACCTGGGAAACGACGATCAATTCCACCCTTGGGCCACCGTCTGCATTGAGCTTTAATATTCTTCCCGTGTCTGCAGATGTTTCGTCCAGGTGTTCCTGATTCCTCCCAATTGACCATGAAAAATTGTTCATCTGAATCTACTTGCTTTAGCTATGGGAGATAGAGGAATCCTGCAGGAGGTGAATCTATGTCCAATATTTTTCAGAGGATCAGTGTCATCTCGATGGGCCGAAAGTTTTATTTTAACACATTAGAATTGTACATCATTATTATAACAAAGGCGGTGGTTACTGGGGCAAAAATCTCTGTATCAACACATAATGAGCTACATTTCTACTGATGTTGTTCCGTATTCTTTCCATAGCCCTGCACATTCTGTTATCCATGTCGTGGT
Organism: Hemiscyllium ocellatum; assembly: GCF_020745735.1. Lineage (NCBI taxonomy): Eukaryota > Metazoa > Chordata > Chondrichthyes > Orectolobiformes > Hemiscylliidae > Hemiscyllium > Hemiscyllium ocellatum. The sequence goes on along the minus strand of NW_026867726.1, from coordinate 963,446 downwards.
TTTTAATTCTGTGCATTGAAGAGCCAGGAGGGGACATGAGAAGTCGTTGGTAGATTGCGTCAAGGAAAACCCGAAGGCTTTCGATAACTATATCAGGAATAAAACAATGAATAAGTAAGATCTGGGCCTATCAAGCGTAGTAGTGGTAATTTGTGCTTGGAGTCAGAGGAGATAGGGAAAGCGCTAAGTGAATTTTCTCATCAGCATTCACACTAGAAAATAGCTAATGTTATGGAGTAGAATCCGGAGATACAGGCTGGTAGATTAGATCGGATAAGGTTTCACAAGGAAGAGGTTTCAGCAATTCTGGGAAGTGTAAAAATAGATAACTCCCCTGTGCCAGATGGGATTTATCTGAGGATTCTCTGGGAAGCCAGGGAAGAGATTGCAGAGCCTTTAGCTTTGATCTTTATATTGTCAGTGTCTACAGGAATGGTGCAGAAAGCTGGGGGATAGCAAATGTTGTTACCTTATTCAAGAAGGGGATTAGAGTCTAATTATAGACCAGTGAGCGTTACTCTGGTTGTGAGTAAAATGTTGAAATTGTTAAAGATACAAGGTTTAAACTAATCTAGAAAGGAATAATTGGATTAGGTATAGCCAACACGGTTTGGTGAAGGGTAAGTCGTGCCTCACAAATCATATTGATTTTTTTGAGAAGGTGACCAAGCAGTTGGATGCTGGTAAAACGGTTGATGTAGTGTATATGACATTCAGTAAAGCATTTGGTAAGGTTCCCCACGATAGACTATTGGAAAAAAAAATGGAGGCATGGGATTGAGGGTAATTTAGCGGTATGGATCAGGAATTGGTTAACTGAAAGAAGACAGAGGGTGGTAGCTGATGGGAAATGTTCATCCTGGAGTTCAGTTACTCGTGGTGTACCGCAAGGATCTTGTTTTGGCCCACTGCTGTTTGTCAATTTTATCAACGATCTGGATGATGGCGTAAAAGGATGGGTTCGTAAATTTGCAGATGACACTAAGGTCGCTAGAGTTATGGATAGTGCCAAAGGATGTTGTGGGTTACAGCAGGACACAGATAATTTGGAGGCTGGGCTGTGAGGTGGCAAACGGAATGCACTGCGGAACAATGTCAGGTGATTCACTTTGGATGGAGCAACAGGAATGCAGAGTATTGGGCTCTTGGTAAGACTCATGGTAGTGCAAATGGGTAGAGATTCCTCAGTGTCCATGTACATAGATCCCTGAAAGTTGCTACTCAGTTTGATAGTGTTGATCAGAAGACATATGGTGTGTTTGCTTTTATTACTAGAGGGATTTTGTTTCGGAACCCTGAGGTCATGCTGCAGCTGTACAAAACCCTGGTGCAGCCGTACTTGGACTATTGAGTACAGTTCTGGTTATCACATTCGTGGAAGAATGTGGAATCATTGGAAAGGTTTCAGATGAGCTTTACTAGGTTGTTGCCTGGTATGGAGATAAGATCTTATGAGGAAAGGCTGAGGGACTTGAGGCTGCCTTCGTTTGAGAGAATGCTGAAAGGTGACTTAATTCAGACATTTAATATAATCAGATATCAGATAGGTTGGATTGCGAGAGCCTGTTTGTTTGGATGATAATGGCTAGCACGAGAATACGTAGCTTTAACTTGAGTTTTAATGGATAGAGGAAAAATGTCGGAGGTAGTATCTTTACTCAGAGAGTAGCAGGGATGTGGAAAGCGCAGTCTGCAACATTAGTAGACTCACCACCTTTAAGGCCATTTAAGTGATCATTCGATAGGCATATGGATGTAAAATGGAGTAGTGTAGTTTAGATGGGCTTCAGATTGATTTCATAGGTTGGCGCAACATCGAGAGTTGAAGGGTCTGTACTGCACTGTAGTGTTCTATGTTCTATATGCGCACAACCCTATCGAACTGTATATCCAGTGATTAAAACACTTATGTAGCATACTATTCTTTCCATTTGAAATTGCCCTGTCCACGTTCATCGAATGCATGTAGTGTGGAAACAGGTCCTTGGAAGAGTAACCTGACCAGGCCCATTCTTCTACCCCCCGATATTGACCCCTCACTTTTGTGCCTAACCTACACATCTGTGAACGCAATGAGAAGATCAGCTTGGCCAATTCACCTAATCTGCATATCTTTGAACTGTGGGATGAAACACATGCAGACGTGGGGAGAATATGCAAACTCCACACAGAGATTCGCCTGAAGTTGGAGTCGAACCAGGCCCTAAGCTGTGAAAATGTAATACTAATCCTTGACCCACAGAGCCACATCAGCAATCAGCATTCTGTTGTCCAAATGTAATACGTTTCGTTGATTTGCTTTGCATTTCATTCTGTCTGCCAGAAAGCGTGATGGCGACTGAGGAAATATCGTTGTATTCCCCTCAAATCTCCACAAACACTGCTGACATTGCTTTCTGTCTCCTAACTAATGTTATTTTCATTCTGTCCCTGGCTCATTAATGTAGGGATTTTAATGAACAAGGTATTTGTACATTCCATATTTTTGTCCCCTCTATGTCTCTTCCCTGAGTGTGGTCATCTTCTTTAATTCATTAAAGCGACATGGGTGTAACTGGCTGGGCCAGTATATATTTCCCTTTCCAGGTTGCCCGGCAAAAGGTGTTGGTGAGCTGCCTTCTTGAACCATAGCACTCCACATGCTGTAGGCTGCCAGTGCTTAGCACTGTCTGGTTTCATTTCTTTGAGACCTTGTAGTGATATAACTGAATGGCTGATTTGGCCATTTCAGAAGGGCAGTTGAGAGTCCATCACATTGCTTTGGGTCTGGTGTCACATGTGGGCCTCACCACGTGAAGATAACAGAGGAGGACACAAGTGGTCTAGGTGTTTGTTTTTATTTAACAATTGACAAACTTTCATTAGATTGTTAACCCAAATACTCCATTGAATTCAAATTCCACGATCTGATGAGGCGGGATTCAAGTCCAGGTTTGAGTCATCAGCTGGGCCCCTGGATTAATTGTCTGGAGATTATAGCACTAGACCATTGAATTCCCAGCATCTACACTGGTAATGGTTGTGTTGCTGTTATTGTGACTGAGGTACAGAAAGTTTTTCAGTTACATTGTCAACTACTTCCATGGAGAACAGAACTGGTAATATTTCAGCTCACGGCGACCGTGCAGAACTGCAATTTTTTTTTCAGCCAGGAGTAGAAACTGAGGAGAGAAAACCTTTTCTTAACGTTGAGTGGGTGTGACATGTATACAGAGATTTGACTTGGACCCGTCACTAGAAAGTGAGAGGAGGTTCTCTGGATTGTTTTCTTGGGTTTGTGTCATCAGCTACTACCATGACTGAGGGAAATCTGAAGGTCTGGTGGCCCCACTCTGGACAAGGATGCGCACTGCATTTTGGAGAGAGTCTGGGTCTGCAGCGACTGCACAGGAAGGAGCAGGACACTACACTATCCTTTCTGAGATTTCCACAAATATTTCCCAATGTTGAATGGTTTCCATGTGCAAAGTGTGAAGCCAGTTAATTACAACAATGAGGAGGTCACAGAAACCTCCTCCAGCATAACCTTCAGTTTCACACCAGGGAGAGGACTGCACTCAACATGCCCGCCAACTGTTTTGATTCTGGAACTTTCCAGGCAGGAGTGGGTGAAGCATCCATTTTGCCAGAGTGCGATCCTCTCTTGTACTCACAAGGTGACAGAGGCCATCTCCGTCCGGTGAGGTGAATATGTTGGTTCTGGCTCCACAGAGGAAGGAAGAGAAAATCTTCCCAAAGTGTTAGGGAACATGGTGACTGGCGAAAATGTGGAATGGCAAGAAGTCAGAATTATTAAAGATGAAGTACTAGGGAAACAAAAAAACAAAGCTCATTGTATTGAATATTGGTACGTTGCTGGATTAAATGAGTTATGAATTGAGAGGGTTACAGAATTAGGGCTGGAGAGTTGTGTTTGCCGGGAACCTCTTTCGGGAGCAGGTACAGAATGGCCTGATTCTGTACAGTCAATTCCTTAACTCTTTGAGGGAGGGCAAAGTTTGTCAAAGCTTTTTGTGTTAAAGAAAGGATGCTGCAGACTTGGAAGTAGCTACTGAGACCAAAAATATTGAAAACAGGAGAGAGAGGGAAATCAGAATACCAACTGATGAATAAATCGATCTCAGATGCGAGGGAAAATATTTGATTGACTTTTTTTTCGGAATTCGTAATAACTAGATCTTTGGAGAATAATGATATGATTTGCGGAGTCAGCCTAAATTTTAGAAAGGGAAATCGTTTTTGATAAATCATTTGGAGTTTGTGGAGGATGTTGATTGTGACATCGACAAATGAGAACCAATGGGAACAGTGTATTTGAATTTTCAGGAGGCTTTTGACAGGTGAGTGAAGAACGTCAGAGTCCTTGCGTAAGGAGTGAATATACTACATGGATGGAGAATTGGATAATGGGGAGAATACAGAGAGTAAGATTCTGCTCTGGACTAAAGGTCATTGCTCATCGGGTAGCCCATGTATCAGTGCTTGGAGCACATCTGCTCACAAGGCAAATAAATGAATTGAATGTGAGCAACTAATACAGTCCTTTTCATTTTGAATTTATTAGAAGGTGAGAGATTGGGAACTGCAGTTATCACTTATACAATTCACATTAGCCAGCAAGTAATCAGGACAGTAAATGGTATGTTGTCCTTCATTACAAAATGATTCAAGTGTTGAAGTAAATTCATGTTCCTGCAGTTGTAGCGTGTTGAATGGATAGTAGTTAGGTCACTTATTACAGATTCTCTCTCCCTTATAAGGAATTATTTCATTGCGACTGAGATAGTGCAAAATAGTTTCACCAGACTTATTCCTGGGATGATGGTACCGTGAGGAAAGTGTGCGGAAAATGCGTGTTTAATCCATGGCGCTGAGAGCGAATAACAGGCTTTTACATTTAAACTTGAAAATTAGGTACGACAATCATATTGTCAAGAAAAAGACAGTGATCAGGTAAAACATTACATTTTTCCATGATATTTGATTCCCAATAGTTCAAATACCTGCACGGAGCCCCCGTGTTGGTTGAGAGGCAGCTCCAGGCTCTGAATGAACTCTCCCTGTCTCAATATGCAGTTGGTTTATGAACCTGCATTGTTCACAAATCTGTCAGCAGCCACAATACCTTATTCCTGAAAGAAAGAGTTAGGCATTCCCACCAGTTTTTAATCTTCATCGAAACACCAGTCTGCCTTCTCGGAGACAGAAGCTATTTCATTGAGACTTGGCACGAACCATCCACTTTCCCTTCTCACATTCTGTAAAGCAAGTTGAAGTAATACGTGTACCATGCGCAATTGATCCAGGAGGAACAACATAGAGCAGTTTATCTGTGTAGTCGCTGCTTCACTGTTTGTCATGTTGGGGAATCAATGACAACTTACTATTTCTGTATAATTGACTTGACAGGCTGAGTGCCCTCTTCCTGGTATCCGGAAGAGACTCAAAGACCTGACTTGGCAGCTCCTGGTTCCTGTTTAACACCTCGATGTGCTGACTTCATTCCTTCCCTCCTCGTGTAATAGGCAGGAGGGTCTGAATTGGCTATGTCTATTCTTGTCAAATAGTTTCAGTGGGTTGAATACATTCCGTTGCAACCAGTTTGAGATGCTGAATGAGCTCCTCTTATTTAACTGTGGGAAAGGTACATTTCTAGTTGGACTGTTACAAGAATGTTACCTTCAATTTAGCAACACAGTTTAGATTCTATCCAGGTCTTGATGCACATGGACACGGACTGCTTCAGCAGTGGACCGGTGCTGAATTATTCTTAACAATCTTCAGTGAACATCTCCCACTTCTGACTGTATGATGTGGGAAAGACGTTGAAGCAGCTGAAGAAAGATACCTTGAGGATGCGCCCTGAGATGTCCTGTGACAGAGATGATTGATCCTCACCAACCACGAATACCTTCCCTTGTCCTCTGAATGCATCTAACCACGACTCATTCCTATTGCATTCAATTTTGTTCGTGTTCCTTGAAATCCTGCCTTGATATCGGGGCCAGTCACTCTTACCGTGTGTAGATATTTTTATTCATGTGAATAGGTCACGGTGTCTTTATGAGCAGCGATTCCTTCACACAGAGGGTATTGACTGTCGGGACTTCTGTATTACAGAGAGGTAGGAGAGGTAGATCACTAAGACATTTAGAAGGGGTCACAATGGATATATGAGTTATCAGAATGTTGAGGGCTGCAGTGATTGAGCAGAACAGAAGAGTTGAGGATTTTGCAGATTAGCTATGATAATATTGAAGGGAAAGACAGGCCAGAAGGGCTGAATGACCTATTCATGTATCTGACGTTCTCTCATTTTTTTATTGGGAAGTTATTTTCCTGAAAATTCTATTTTTGGATGTTGCGGTCAGGGAGAACAGAGGATTTTGTGGGCCGTCTCTGGGTGAGGTATGGGCGCTGTATTTACAGTGAATCTGACTCGGCAACATGATCAAGAAATGAAGACAGTTCTGTAAACACAGAGGAGAGAGATGTTTCACACCGTCACCTACCCTTTGTTTTCCCAAGAATATTTTCCAACGCCATGTCAAACTGTGTGTAACAGTCTTCATCTGCTGAATGGTTTCTGCTGTTTCTGTGCAGCAGGTTACTGGGTAAATGGCCTCCCACTGTTCCTGTCCAACAGGTTTGAGAGGTTCAATCGAACATAGGAACTAGGGACTTGGGAGAAGGGCTGGTCATTAGACTTTCGGAGCCTTCTCCACCAGGCAATAAGATTGTGGCTTATCAGGTAGTGGTTTCCTTTCTACAGTTCATTGTCATTTACCATCCAATATCGAAGTAGCATGGCTTTTAATAAACGCAAACATACAAGCATCAAAAACGTCTGGGGAAGACCATTTCCACTCAAAAAGCCCTTTTTGAATTTCTCGTCATCCCTGTTCAGACTGGGGCTGGAGAGGTCACTGTTTCATTTTCTACTCCAGCTCCTCCATTGGTCATGACACATTTTAAATGTGACTAGGTTGGTGATATAATCAATGATGTAGTTCTCAGACTAGGTCAGGTTCTTTGTTCGGGACAAGTCAGATCGATAGCTTAAATTTAGAAAAGTAATTTACCAAAGTAAACTTACTTAACCTAATGGAAAGATACATGACAAGCAGTGTGGACAAATATGTACATTAATATTTATCTTTCACTGTATACTGAGACGCAGTTTGTATACACAGAAACATACACACACACAGAAAAACACAAATGCACACAGAGACACACATACACATACATGAAGACAAACAGATAAAAATCTCTGCCGAATATCAGTTTGAAAGAGTTTTTCGTAGCAAAAGTTAAATTCAAGACAAAAGGAAATATTAAATTGTATTCTGCAGCTGAGGTCATTCTGTTGACACAAGCTGCTGTCAATCGGATACCTTCCTGGAACATTTGGATTTGGCTGAATTCCCTTTGCTTCTGGCAGTGTGGAAATTCCAATGAATCTTCAACAAGAATCCTTCACGACTGATAACGATGCCTGATGAGTTTTCCCCTCTCATACATTGCTGTGAGAAGGAACAAGGAAACAAAGGAAACAATAAGCCGTGACGTCTCTAGCAGGTTGTATCTTCTCCAACTTCTAAATGAAATATACAATAATGTTATCTGATCACCTAATTGGACCAAATGAAGCCTCCTTGAATATGCTTGGAATTGTATGACTCCGTCCCTGTTCCCTGATCCATGTAGGAGCAGTTTATAAGCTATAATTGGAAGATGCGTTTGTATGTGTCCTCATAATTTTTCCAATAAATTCATGTCTTAGGGCTATCTGTGTTAAAATGAATACATTGTTCTCTTAAATTTGAATCTTTAGTTCTAGTTTCCCACACCAGTGGAAATGTTCATCAGCCAAGCACCTGATGCACTCTCCTCAAGATCTTATATGGTTCAGTATGAAACTCTCTCATTCTCAAACCTTAAGTGCCCTAGCCTTGTAGAGGTTTATAAAATTATGAGGGGGCATGGAAATGGTGACTACCCAAGACCATTTTCTGATGGAGTCCAAAACTAGAGCACATAGTTTGAAGGTGAGGGAGAAAGATTTAAAAGAAATAAAAGTAGTAATCTTTTCTCTTGAGTGTATGGAATGAACTGCCAAAGGAAGTGTTGGTGGCTGGGCAAGTTACAACATTTAAAAGCCATTTGAATGGGTACATGAATAGGAAGGGTCATGGGCCAAGTGCTGGCAAATGGGACGTGATTAATTGAGGACACCAGGTCATCATGGACAAGTTGAACCGAAAGGTCTGTTTCTGTGCTGTATGACAGAATAACGCCTTCTTTCCAGGAACAAGTACATCTTTACAAAGCTTCAGAATCAAGTTACTATATTTATTTTTCAGTTTAGGGAAACATTACTGCACGCAATATGTCAGATGTGGCCTCAGAAAGCCCCTGTACAGATGCAGTAAAATATCCTGATAGCTTTTGCATGGAATAGAATAATTTCATATACTTTCCTTACCACTTACCGCATCTGCATAATAACTTTGTGTGATGCATGTACCAGAATGCACAAATCCCTTTGTACCACTGAATTTTGTGATCTCTCACCTTTTAAGTAGTTTACTATTGTTTTACCCTTTTGTCACTGCATAAACTTTATTCATGCAGGTTATACTGTTTCTGCTAAAGGTTTACACACTAACCTACCCTGTCTCTACCCCAATACAAGCTCTTTACCTCCACTTGACATCTTATTGAATTAATATCTTGGTGGCTGAGCTAACTGAGGTCCAATCCAATCGGTCCCCACGTCCGAATCATTGACAGGTTCGAAATAGTTGTGAATCTTGCACTGATCTTTAAGGAACTCCACCACGTTAAAGCTTTCCAAATTGAAAACAAACATCAATCACTACTGTCGATTTCCTGATAGTTACCCAGGGTTCCCTGTTCCTGTGTAGCAGCTTAGAAAGGTTGAATAGCTTTCTCATGTGCTGTGTAATGCACTCAAATGGCTGAATGAATTTATCATCTTCCTTTGTAAATCCTTAGAGGCCAAAAAATGTCCTCGTGTCTCATTGCCGACTGGCTGATTTGGACATTCCTCTCCCTCTGTAACAGAATCGAGGGTTTGAGTGAGAGAACAAGACATGGGTTAGGAAGAGCAGGTGGCCATTCAGCCTTTCGCTCCTGCTGCTCCATTCAGAATGTGCATTATTGATGTGATTGTAACTAAACATCCCTTTCCTGTCTGTTCCCAATAAAAATAGATTCTTTTGTTCATTAATGATCTATGGAACTCAATTTTGAATGTTTCATTAACCCAGTCTTCACTGCTGCTTGGGTTTGGGAACACTACAGATCACACAACCCTAAAGAGAAAGGAACATCCCTGTCTCAGTCAGAAATGGAAAAGCCCGTATTCTTAAAATGTGTCCCCCTCAAGCCAATCACCACTCTTTTGACACAGGGACACAGTTAGAAACAGATATAGGCCATTCGAAACTCAAACCTTTCCACATTTCCTTTAACAACTGACAATCAAATACTTACCAAATTTAGCCTCAACTGAGGTTAGATGAATTCCAGATACCATAAGCTCACAAGAGTGTAGGAAATTGGAACATAGAACAGTGCAGCATAGCACAGTCCTTCAGCCTTCGATGTTGTGTCAACCTTTTATCCTAGTCTAAGACTAATCTAAACTTCATACCCTTCATTTAATTATCATCCATGTGTCTATCCAAGAGTTGCTTGAATGTCCCTAATGTATATTATTCTACTACCACCGCTGGCTGTGCATTCCATGCACCTACCACTATCTGTAGAAAAAAAATACTGTCTCTGGCATCTCCTCTCAGCCTTGCTCGAAATTATGCTCTCTGCGTGATAGCCATTTCCACACACTTAAAACGTCTCCAGTTTTCCACTCCATCTATGCCTAATCATTTTGCACACCTATATTATGTAGCTCTCATCCTTCCTCACTCCTATGAGAAAACCCTAGCTCCCTTAGAAATTCTGCCCTTCTGCACAGGCAACATCCTGGTAAATCCTGTCTGCACCCTCTGGAAAGTATCCAATTTCTTTCCGTAATGGTGCGACCAGAATACTTCAACACAATACTTCATGTGTGGTCTAACCAGGGCGTTATAGAGCTATAGCATAATCTCTCGGCTCTTAAACTCAATTTCTCTGTTCACGAAAACCCACTCACCATGCTTCTCTTAATACCCCTATCAACTTGAATGGCAACTTGTAGGTACCTAAGGACGTGGAGCCTAAGATCCGTCTGTTCCTCCATACTGCCAAGAATGCTAATCTGAATATGAACTCGATCTTCCAAAATGAATCACTTCAGAAAATAGGAAATTGGAGCTGAATTAAGCCATTTAGCCAATCGGATCTGCTGTGCCGTTTGAATACGGGTGAAACGTTTCTCAGCCACATTCTTCTGCCTTCGCCAACTGATCAAATGGTTCCCTTATTAATGAATAACGTATTTATCTCTATCTTAAATAAATTACTTTTTCTGTCTGCAGGAATATGCATGTCTTAGTGTGTAAGTGTTGTGCGTTTAATGTGTCTATGTATGTTTGTGTGTATCTCTGTCTGCATCGCTGTTAAACGTGATCTTTGAAGATTTTGGGGTAAATCCACTGAAATTGACACCAACACCCTCCCCCTTCCTCCATCTCTACTGCCTGTCAATTTTAAGTGTAGAGCCATAAAATACCACCCTCCGCTGCCCTACCCTGGCTAAATGTCAGATTTTATTCTCTCTCAGATGACATCAAATTCTGTAAATCTCTCAGATTGCACGGCTGCTTGGGTTTTCAAATAACGCCTGATTAAGCACAGAGCACTATCGTCTGTTACCTAGTGATATTGTTCTTGAGATATTAACAACATCATTGGGTCAGTTTCAGGACTTTTCAATCTTTTCTCACCTATAATTCGTAAGAGTGCATAACAAAAGATTTCAAGTTAAAGAACGTGTAATAAATGCATTACATCAAATTATAAATGTTTCAGTCGACCTTCATTGAATGCAGTTGCAGTGGAAATACTCTTTATTGCGTACACTCCGTGTCACGAATAATCTTCAAATACAAATCACTTCCACGTTGTAGAAGGAGCACAGACATTACTCTAGATGAGCATTCTCCACTCTTAGGGTCCTCAGTACAATTACGATACTCCCTATATCTGCCTATATGTGTGTGTGGTGACGGTGCTGTCAGTTTGAATGGTGCTGTGAGCTGGCTCCCGCCCAGACTGAAACTCTGATGTGAGAAAGTGAGGTCTGCAGATGCTGGAGATCACAGTGCTGGAAAAGTTCAGCAGGTCAGGCAGCTTTCGAGGAGCAGGAAAGTTAACGTTTTGGGCTAGAGCACTTCACCAGGAATGCCGTCAATGTAGTAGACTGTGAAGGCCAACTGAAGAGGCATTGCTTCACTTTGAACACCACAGAGGCTGATATATCCGCTATGCACATGGATACACACAGAGACACGCAGGTACACACAGAGGCGAATACAGACACGCAAAGACACACATTATTGATTATAGATACACACACAAAAAAGAACTGACGCAGTAACACAGATACTAATACAGACATACAGAGACACATACCGATATACTGATATGCATGCACACATAGAAACACTACCATCAATACAAACATATTATACACACGCTTACACATTGATGTTGATACAGACATCGAGAGTTTGCCAGTATTTACTTTTCGCGTGGTGACATTCCCAATATTTCACTTGCTCTGTGTGGGGTGTGTTAATATTTCTGTTGCATTGCAGGAGATCATCTGCACCCTCTCTATAGCTTCCACATTTTTCTATGACAAGGCGACCCGAACTGAACACAATGTTCTATGTGTTATGTTACCTCACGGCGATGAACCCTTCCGCTAATTAAAGCAAACAGCGAGAAAGGCTCAACTCGCAACGTAAGCTGTTAAAGTACGAGTGCCAAATCTTAAACTTCACTCTTTAAGTATAAATAATTTCAATGTATTCCTTAACTGTAAAAGTGAACATTGAACAACAGCTATTCAAAACTCCAGCCCCTCTTTCTCTGAACTGGTTGGTATTTGCCTCCAACTTTATAACAACATAATGTTCCAATAAGAAAAACCCGTATTAAAATTGCATCAACTTAATTTCAAAACCACACAGCATCGGTCATCTCCAGTGTCCTCTTTCTTTTAGCTGAAGATCTTCCCGGGTTGTCTTCTGAATTTTAGTGCAAGGATGTTTCATACAAAAACGGTATCTTTGTCAGAGAGAGTTTTGCATGGCCGTCTCTCTCTAGATGGCAGTTACTCTCTGCCCAACTAGCGAACTGCCTGCCTCTTTTATGCCACTCAATATTTGATCATCTCATTGGTTAGATGTTAGAAAACAATAAATTCAAAATCGATTGACATTTATGTCCGAGGGCATAATGTAAACTAAATGGTTAAATTCGAATTGTTGTCAATCAGCAACCAAAACTCAAGGTATCTGTTTCACAGCCAAACGTTGCTTGCTTTATATTTTCCAGTATACTCTGGGCCTGCTCGCTGGTCATACGAAGGTGCTTGCAAGCTCTCAGTGCAGAACAACATTCACTCTCTCATAAAAGGTACTATAAACACCTTCAACTTCATAACAGTGGTTTATTCTGAGCTTTACAGAGCTGGAGCATAATCTCACAACTCTGAAACTCAGTTCTGTAGTTTGTGAAAGCCAACACAGTATACACTTTCTTAACAACCACATCAAACTGTGTCAAGATTAGTGTGGTGTTGGAAAAGCACAGCAGGTCAGGCAGCATCCGAGGTGCGGGGAAATTGATGTTTCGAGCAGAAGCCCTTCATCAGATGATGAAGAGCTTCTGCTTGAAACGTCGATTTTCCTGCTCCTCGGATGCTGCGTGACCTGCTGTGCTTTCCAGCACCACCCTAATCTTGACTCTGATATCCAGTACCTGCAGTCCTCGCTTTTGCCGATTTACCGTCAACCTGGGTGGTAACTGTGAGAGATCTCTGGACATGGACCCCAAGATCCCTCTGTTCCTCCGCACTGCCAAGAATACTGCCTTTAGCCCAATATTCTACATTCAAATTCGACCCTCCAAAGTGAATGACTTCACATTTTTCCAACTTTAACTTAATCTGCTTCTCATCAGCTCAGTTCTGAATCCTGTCAATATTCCATTGCAACTTACAACATACCTCACCATTACCCAGAACTCCATCAACCTTTGTGTTTTCGGCAAACGTACAAATTCGCACGTCCACTTCCTCATCCAAGCCATTAGTAAAAATCGTAAAGAGCAGAAGTCCTAAAACTGATTCTGCGGGACACCATTAATCACATAGCTCCAGACTAAATGCTTTCTATCTAATGCCAAACTCAGTCTTCTATGGGCCAGGAATTGTGTATCCAGACAACCAGATTTCCCTGCATCCCATGCCTACTTACTTTCTGAATGAGCCTACTGTGGGTAACTTTATCAAACGTCTTGCTAAATCTATATATACCACATCCATTGATCTACCTTCAGAAATGTGTTTTGTCACATCCTCAAATGATTCAAAAAGATTCGTGAGCCATGACCTGCCCCTCACAAAGGCATTCTGACTATCTCTATCAAGTGATTTTTTTTCCACGTAATCATAAATCATGTCTCTCAAAATCCTCTCCAATTCTTTGTCCACCACTGTCGTGAGACTGCTTAGTCTATAATTCCCAAGACTATCCCTATTCCATTACTTGAACAAGGGAATAACATTTGCCAACCTCTTTTCATTGGCCTGAATCCAGTGGACAGTGAGGACGCAAAGATTATTGCCGAACGCGCAGCAATCTCTTCTCTCGTTTACTGTAGAATACTTATATTCTGTTTGGCCAAGGAGAATTATCTATACTTGTGTTTCTCAAATTTTTCGTCACACCCTCCTGTTCTAGCATATCAGCCTGTTTCACGCTCTCCCCATAAACGTCAATGCCCCTCTCAGTAGTGAATACTGAAGCAAAGCATTCATGAATGACCTCCCCGACCTCTTCCAAATCATGACGCAAATTGACTCCACAATCTTGGATGAGCCCTACCCTCACTCTGACCATCCTCTTGTTCCTGACATACGCGTAGAACATCTTCGCTTTTACCCACCAAAACTTTTTCATGCCCGCTTCTTGCTCTCCTAGGTTCATTCTTCAGTTCTTTCCTGGTTAACTTGTAACCCTCTAGAGCACTGTCTGATCCTTGCCTCCTCAACCTTAAGAAAACTTCCTTCTCCCTTTTGACTAGATATTCTATATCTCTTGGCACAATGGAAGTATGAAGCTGTAAATGGAAGGGAGCTACATATCCTGTCACTTCCAGCATGGGCTGCAAGTTTCCCCACACCGGGCAGTGATCTAACACAATGTTACTGAACAATGTACTAGGTTGATGTACACAGCTCTACATACTGGGAGGGTAACTGCTCCTGGTTTTCAGATCAATGCACTGGGGTGATGCACAAAGTCCTACATGCTGGGAGGGTAACTGCTCCTGGTTTACAGATCAATGCACTCTGGGGTGTATGCAGCTGTACATGCTGCGAGGGTAAGTGCTCCAGCTTTAGAGCAATTCACTGTTATACACTGCACAGCTCCGGACGGACTGTTGTGGTCTGCACTGTCTGTACAGAGTACTGGGTTGTATTGAGCAGTACTCTAGCCTGGTCTGCAGTGTGTTCCATGCTAAACGGATGTCTCCTCTGTATTATCGTGTCTGATTCTGTGTGGTGGATTGGGCATCTGATATAATTGACCATTTGGGCTTATCTCTCAGCATATTTATTTTATGTTATTATTCTTGTTATTGGCTGCCGTCCCCAAAGTCTGATGTCTCCAGCTAGCCCTATTTCGCTTAGAAGATCCCCGTTGATTCGATATTTAAGTGAAGTAATCATCTAATTATAACATGAATATACGTCCTTCTATACCTTAACCTATCAGTTGGTGCTCATATCCCTGAATTCCCATGGACATCATTATCAAGCTCAGAAACAATTGCAAGATGTATGGCTTAAGCTCTACTGTATGTTCCGGCTGTGGGTCCCAATTGGCTCCTTAGTGTATCAAGAGCTGGCATTGTGAAGCCGTGTTTGTTCAGAATTCTTCCTCCCATGGGGCATCTAGGACACCAGACACAATGTTTACGGTTACACAAAGGCCTGACCAAAATAGCCAAAATGTCTGCGCCTACATGGTTCAAAAAGGACTGCCACGTCTGATGAAAAAGTTCAATTTTCTGGTGCATGATAATTGAAAGGAAGAACAGGGGGATGTGCTTCATAACTAACCAACACAAGCCCGAGATTCCTGGGGATGGCCGACACCCATCTCATCAGAATGTTCTTTCTAGCACAAAATGAAAGAATACTAAAGAATTTCTTCCCAAAGATGGGTGATCTGCCAACCCAAGAGGCGGGATATCAGATCTAGCTTGACATCGGTTCCCAAGACCCCCTTCCAAAACACTTGCTATCGGGCCCTAATAGCTACGAGGTTAGTGGCATGACCATAAACAATGAGTATGCAAACCCACATCTGTTTTACATTTGGCCACGCTGGGGACGCTCCTTTCTTAAATTTGGCAAGCCACTCCGATGCCAAATAAACCATGTGGAGTCCATTCAGTTGCATAGCTTGCGTCCCATTGCAAATTGAAATCTTCCAGACATTCTTCCAAATATCTGCCCACTCCTCTGTTGAAGATTCCACCCCCAATTGCTGAACGCAAATTCCACACAGCTGCTCGATGACCGTTGAGACACTACCACCTATCAAATGCTCGAGAGTGCTGACCGAGAGAGTTCCCGTGGACTGAAGCACTTTCACCTCCATATTCGACTTATGGGGACTAACCATTAATGTAGTTTTTTTCTGTATAACATCCCTAATCTCATAGATAGCGCATATTTATGGCTCAGCTGCTCGAAAGACGTCATGCCCACCCCGTCAATTAAGTCTCCCAAACAAAAAAGTCCTCTGGACTCCCAGAGCCAAAAGCCAGAATCCATCAATCCTACAATGGGAGTAAAAGGGGAAGTGTTTTTTTTTGTAAATTGCCCTCACTTTGTTGCATCATTCTCCACGCTTTAACTGTGTTAAGGACAGTTGGATTTCTGCAATGATCCATAACAGCCCGCAGCTTGTCCATGAACAACAGATTAATGAGGGAGCATTTTGCCTGGGAGGCATTGATGTCCAACCACATTGACCGCGGGTCTTGGCAAATCAAATCAGGCAAATCGGCTAGGAGGGAACTCAATTGGTATTTGTTAAAGTGTGTAAAATCCACATCCCTCAGCTCCCACGGAAACTGCAATTGGGTGAGCTCCATAAGAGGCCGCCTGTGATCACAAATAAAACATTCAAGCCGACTGTAAAGCTCCGTATAGGCTGCCTGGGCAGTATCAAAAGGTGCATTTGCTTGGAATTAAATAAACGGAGGAACACATTCATTTTGACCGGAGATATAGAATGATCCTCCCAGTGCTGAAGGTCCTGCCTTATGTTCTCGAGCAACTGCAGGAAAATAGCTTTATCTAATTGATTGAAGGCTGGAGTGATAAAAAATGCCTAAATACAGGAAACCTCGCTCTGACCATTTGAAAGGGAATCGGATTCCACCTCCAAGATCGGGTACTCGAATAAGACCCAGTCAGGCATGGTCTCCGATTTTATAAAGTTATTTTTATACCCCAAGAAAGATCCAAATACATTAATCACTTGGGGCACAGATATCATCGAGTTAGTTAGAAAGAGAAGAACGTCATCTGCATAAAGTGTGATCTTATACCATCCTGGTCCTACCTCCAGGGCAGTAATATTGTGGTCCCTCCGGATGGGCTCTGCCAACGGCTCAATCACCATTGTAAATAGTAACGGTGAAAGGGGGCACCCTTGACGGCTGACTCTGCCATTGTCACCCGAGGAGAAAGTGAGGACTGCAGATGCTCGAGATCAGAGCTGAAAATGTGTTGCTGGAAAAGCGCAGCAGGTCAGGCAGCATCCAAGAAGCAGGAGAATCGACGTTTCAGACATGAGCCCTTCTTCAGGGCTAAAGAAGGGCTCATGCCCGAAACGTCGATTCTCCTGCTCCTTGGATGCTGCCTGACCTGCTGCGCTTTTTCCATCAACACATTTTCAATACTGTCACCCACCCGGCAAAAGCATATCCAAGGCCAAACCATTCCAGGACATAATAGAGGTACGGCCACTCCACCTGGTCAAATGTTTTCTCTGCATCCACTACCAAGCCTGGAATCGACCCTTGCTGGCACACCTGAACCATATTAGCACTCTTCTATTATTATTAGATGACCTGTGATCCCTAATAAAACTTATCTGGTCCTATTTCACAATGAAGGGCAAGACCTTCTCTAGCTTCAATGGCAGCATTTTCACAAAAATATATTAGTCCACATTTAATAATGATAAAGGCTTTTATGAAGTGCAATCCTCGGGAGAATAAAACAAATATCTCCTTCTCTCGGAGAGGATGGGAGGCAGGCCTGACTGTATGAAGAATTGTACATATCCAACATTGGCCCAGTCAGCATGTCTACGAACCCCCTTTAATTCTCACTCTAAAATCCATCTGGGCCCGGTGATTTTCCACTCTGGAGCTGCCTCACGGTCTCCTGCATTTCTTGGCATGTCAGAGGGGCATTTGAAAGAGACACCTGCTCTGAAGTTACACCTGGGAGGTCCGGGGTACTAAAAAAGGGCTTCCTTGTCGCCAATCTGTCCTGACTGCCTCTGACTGGAAGAGCCCTGAAAAGAACTACATGAATGCTGCATTAATCTTTCTGGGATTGCAGGCGAATTTAAAAGCACACGTACTAATAGATGTGATAGACTGGGGGCACTCTTCTTTCTGGCCAAGTATGCCAGATATCTACCCGGGTTATCACAAAAATCGAATACCTTCTTTTCGGAAATGAAATCGCTATTTTTGCTGTCTGGGTGAGCGCAGCGTTCGGAGTAGCGCGGAGCATTGTAATCTGCTGCAACTTAGTTACAGACGGTCTGTTAAAATACGCTCTGTCAACTGCTGCTCTCCCTTCTACCGCTTCCGAGTCGCCGAGTAAGAAATAATCAAACCCCTTGCATAGGCATTGGCAGTCTGCCAAAGCACCGCCAGATTTCTGGCCCTCCAAATTGATGTACAAAAATTTTTAAATCCCATGAAAAATATTCAATAAGAACGCAAATCTTAGCAGGACTTATACACTTAATGGCAAGGTGCTCGGGAGTGTTGCGGGACAAAGAGACCGTGGAGTGCAGGTTCATAGCTCCTTGAAAGTCGATTCGCAGGTAGATACGATAGTGAGAAAGGTGTTTGGTATGCTTTCCTTTATAGGTCAGAGTATTGAGTACAGTAGTTGGGCTGTACTGCGGCTGTACAGGACATTGGTTAGGCCATTGTTGGATATGTTGTGTAATTCTGGTCTCCTTCCTATTGGAAAGATGTTGTGAAACTTGAAAGGTTTCAGAAAAGATTTACAAGGATGTTGCCAGGGTTGGAGGAGTTCAACTACAGGGAGAGACTGAACAAGCTGTTTTCCCTGCAGCGTCATAGCCTGAGGGGTGACCTTATCGAGGTTTACAAAATTATGAGGGGCATGGAGAGGAGAAATAGGTAAAGTCTTTTCCCTGAGGTCGGGGAGTCCAGAACTAGAGGGCATAGGTTTATGGTGAGAGTGGAAAGATATAAACGAGACCCAAGGGTCAACTGTTTCACGCAGAGGGTGGTACGCATATGGAATGATGTGCCAGAGGATGTGGTGGCGGCTGGTACAATTACAACATTTAAGAGGCATTTGGATGGGTATATGAATAGGACGCGTTTGGAGGGATATATGCTGGGTGCTGGCAAGTGGGATTAGATTGGATTGGGACATCTGGTCGGCATTTATGGGTTTGACCGAAGGGTCTGTTTCCATGCTGTACATCTCTACGACTCTATGACTAGCTATTCTTCAGGAGGAAGGTATCCCTGCACCACTGCTGCGAGCCTGTCCCATCTCCACTATCCTAAACCTCCATGTACACTGTCGCATGATCAGAAATGGCTATGTTCCCAATTCTACAAGACAGCACTGAATTTAAAAAGGCCAATAGGGCAAAAACATGTCAATCCTAGTTTGGCATTTATGTGGGTTAGGTTAAAAAGGTGAAGTCCCTACCCTAAGGGTGAACAATCTCCACACATCCACCAAGCCCAGGTCCCTGTTTAGATCCACCAGCTGCCTAGATTGCATGGACATATCGTCGAGAACCTGTAAGACCCTATCCACCTTGGGATCCATATATTGGTTAAAGTCTCCCCCTAAAATTGCATGATGCCCCCCAAGGGCCATCAACCTGGAGAGTGCATCCGTTAATTTGAAGGGTGTACCAGCGGCAATATGGAGGACGGAAAAACTTTGTGCCTGTAAGAGCTGCTCCTTTTTTTTGAGGTATTTTAGATGCTGGAGGTGATTTCCTAGAATTCCAGGAGCAGCACTTAGTTTTATATGCTGTTGCATTGTTTTGGATCTTTGGGGAAAAAGAAACAATGTCAAAACAACAGCAGTTTCAAAAGCCGGAATAACAGACAAAAGAATCACATGGTGAGGACAGTTTCCGGGGGTGGGGAGAGAGAGAGGGGGAGAGAGAGAGAGAGAGAGAGAGACAGAGAGAGAGAGAGACAGAGAGAGAGAGAGAGAGAGAGAGAGAGAGAGAGAGAGAGAGAGAGAAACAGAGAGAACCTGCACAATTACTGCCTTTGCTGTTTTTGAATTCATGCATTACTGGACATCTGAGTGCGTCTGCAAAAACTAACAAACAGTGAATTTCAGGACTAATCTTGGAGGAAACTGTTTGGGCGAAGTTCACAACACAGAATCAGATCAGTTAATCGTTGCTTTAATTTTGTACAATAGAAAAGCTGCAGTAGTGAGTATAGTGGGTTATTTTTTGATCATATGCTTTTGGAGATAAGTCTCTTGATTAAACTTAAAATAAAAGCCATAGCTATTAACTTAAACTGGTGCAGTGTTTTGTAGAGGAATAAGACGGTGTTATTTTCTGGGTCTGTAAATTGTGAAGGACCAAAACTGGCCTTTGCAGTGATCTGTACTTCTTGTCAGATGTGGGAGTTTAAAGAGAGTTTAAGGGTTACTATGGATTATATCTGCCATAAATGTTGTTGGATGCGAGTCTTACCAGGTCAAATGGATCGGTTGGATAGACAGTTAGAAGCGATGAGGAATTTGCAACAGCAACAGTATGTGATGGATGGTAGTTATAATAAGGGGCAAAGTCTCAGATACAGTCACATAGATGGGTTAACTCCAAGAAGGGTAAGAGAGGTAGGCACCCAGGTAGGCAGGAGTCTTTGGTGGATATACCCATTGCAAACAGGTATGCTGTTTTGGAAAATGTAGGGGGTGATGGATTCTCAGGGGAACGTAGAACGAATAGTCAAGTTTCTGGTATTGTGACTGGCTCTAATGTAACGATTGGTACATCGGCTTCCAAGAGATCACTTGTGTTCGGGGATTCTGTAGTCCGAGGTACAGAGAGACGTTTCTGTGTCCAGTAGAGGAAAAACAGAATGGAGTGTTGTTTCCCTGGTGCCAGAATCAAGAATGTCTCAGCGAGTCTGCAAAACATTCTCACGGAGGAGAGGGTTCACCGAGAGGTCATTGTCCACATTGGACCAACGATATCGGAAGGGAAAAGGTTGAGATTCTGAAGTGAGATTAGAGAGAGTTAGGCAGAAATTTAAAAATAAGTCCTCAAGGGTACCAATATCTGGATTACTCCAGCGCTACGAGCTAGTGAGGGTAGGAATAGGAGGATAGAGCAGATGAATGCATGGCTGAGGAGCTGGTGCATGGGAGAAGGACTCACATTTTTGGATCATTGTAATCTCTTTTGGGGTAGAAGTGACCTATACAAGAAGGACAGATTGCACCTAAATTGGAAGGGGAGTAATTACTGAAAGGCAAATTTGCTAGAACTGTTCAGGAGGATTTAAACTAGTAAGGTGAGGGGGGGCGGGTAATCACGGAGATAGTGAGGACAGAGATCAATCTGAGACTGGTACAGTTGAGAACAGAAGTCAATGAAACAGTCAGGACAGGCAGGGACAATGTAGGAATGATAAATTAAACTGCATGTATTCAACGCAAGGTGCCTAACAGGGAAGGCAGATCAACCCAGGGCATGGTTAGGAACATGGGACTGGGATATCATAGCAATTACAAAAACATGGCTCAGGGATGTGCAGGACTGGCAGCTTAATGTTCCAGGAAGGATAGAAAGGGGCGCAAGAGAGGAGGGGGAGTGGCATTTTTGATAAGGGATCGCCTTACAGCTGTGCTGAGAGAGGATATTCCCGGAAATATATCCAGGGACGTTATTTTTGTGGAACTGAGAAATAAGGAAGAGATGATCACCTTTTTGGGATTGCATTATATACCCCCCAATAGTCAGAGGGAAATTGAGAAACAAACTTGTAAGGATATCTCAGCTATCCGTAAGAATAATAGGGTAGGCATAGAAGAGGATTTTTAACTTTCCAAACATAGACTGGGACTTCCAACATGTTAAAGGTTTAGATGGAGAGGAATTTCTTAAGTGCGTACAAGACAATTTTCAGATTCATTATGTGGATATACCTACTAGAGAAGGTGCAAAACTTGACCTACTCTTGGGAAATATGGCAGAGCAGTTGACTGAGGTGGCAGTGGGGCAGAAATGTGGGGCCAGCGACCATAATTCTATTCATTTTAAAATAGTGATGGAAAAGGATAGACCTGATCTAAAAGTTGAAGTTCTAAATTGGAGAAAGGCCAATTTTGACGGTATTATGCAAGAACTTTCGAAAACTGATTGCAGGCAGATTTTCGCAGGAAAAGGGATGGCTGGAAAATGGGAAGCCTTCAGAAATTAGATAACAAGAATCCAGAGAAAGTATATTCCTGTCAGGGTGAAATGAAAGGCTGGTAGGTATATGGAATGCTGGATAACTAAAGAAATTGACGGTTTGGTCAAGAAAAAGGACGAAGCATATGTCAGGTATAGACAGGATAGATCAAGTGAATCCTTAGAAGAGTACAAGGGAAGTAGGAGCATACGTAAGAGGGAAATCAGGAGGGCCAAAAGGGGACATGAGATAGCTTTTGCAAGTATAATTAAGGAGAATGCAAAGGGTTTTGACAAATATATTAAGGACAAAAAGGCAACTAGAAAGAGAATAGGGCCCCTCAAACATCAGCAAGTCGGCCATTGTGTGGAGCCGCAGAAAAAGAGGGAGATACTAAATTAATATTTTGCATCAGTTTTTACTGTGGAAAAGGATATGGATGATATAGACTGTAGGGAAATAGATGGTGACATCTTGCAAAATGTCCAGATTACAGAGGAGGAAGTGTTGGATGTCTTGAAACGGGTAAAGGTGGATAAACCCCCAGGTCCTGATCAGGTGCACCCGAGAACTATGTGGGAAGCTAGAGAAGAGATTGCTGGGCCCCTTGCTGAGATATTTGTATAATCACTAGACGCGTGTGAGGTGCCGGAAGACTGGAGGTTGGCAAACGTGGCGCCACTGTTTCAGAAGGGCGGTAAAGACAAACCAGAGTACTATAGACCGGTGAGCCTGACCTCGGTGGTGGGCAACTTGTTGGAGGGGATCCTGAGGGATATCATGTACATGTATTTGGAACGGCAGGACTGATTAGGGATAGCCACCATGGCTTTGTGTGTTGAAGATCATGTCTCACAAACTTGATTGAGCTTTTTGAAGAAGTAACATAGAGAATTGGTGAGGGCAGAGCAGTGGATGTGATCTATTTGGACTTCAGCAAGGCGTTGGACAAGGTTTCCCATGGGAGACTCATTAGCAAGGTTAGATCTCAGGGAATACAGGGGAACTCGCCATTTGAATACAGAACTGACTCAACCGTAGAAGAGAGAGGGTGGTGGAGGAGGGTTGTTTTTCAGACTGGAGGCCTGTGACCAGTGGAGTGCCACAAGGATCTGTGCTGGGTCCACTACTTTTTGGCATTTACATAAATGATTTAGATGAGAGCATAAGAGGCACAGTTAGTAAGTTTGCAGATGACACCAAAATTGCAGGTGTAGTGGACAGCGAAGAGGGTCACCTTAGATTACAACAGGATTTGGACCAATTGAGCCAATTGGCTGAGAAGTGGCAGATGGAGTGGAATGCAGATAAATGCGAGGTGCTGCATTTTGGGAAAGCAAATTTTTGCTGAACTTATACACTTAATGGAAATGTCCTAGGGAGTGTTGCTGAACAAAGAGACCTTGGAGTGCAGGTTCATTGCTCCTTGAAAGTGGAGTCGCAGGGAGATAAGATAATGAATATGGCGGTTCGTATGCTTTCTTTTATTGTTCAGAGAATTGATTACGGAGTTGGGAGGCCATGTTGCAGCTGTACAGTTCATTGTTTAGACCACTGTAATGCGTGTAATTCTTGTATCCTTCCTATCAGAAAGATATTGTGAAACCTGAAAGGGTTCAGAAAAGTTTTACAAGGATGTTGCCAGGTTTGGAGGATTTCAGCTATAGGGAGAGGCTGAACAGTCTGGGGCTGTTTTCTCTGGAGCGTCGGAGGCTGAGAGGAGACCTTATAGAGTTGCACGAAATTATGAGGGGCATGGATAGAGTAAATAGGCAAAGTCATTTCCAGAACTAGAGGGCATAGGTTTAGGGTGAGAAGTGAAAGATATAAAAGAGACCTGAAAGGCAACTTTTCAAGGGTGGTACGTGTATGGAATGAGCTACCAGAGGAAGTGGTGGAGTTTGGTACAATTGCAACATATAAGAGACATTTGGATGGGTATATGAATAAGAAGGGTTTCCAGGGATATGGGCTGGGTGCTGGCAGGTGGCACTAGATTGGGTTGGGATATCTAGTCGGCATGGATGGGTTGGACCGAAGGGTCTGTTTCCATGCTGTACATCTCTATGACTCTATGACTCTCTCCCACGTTCCTCTCTATGTATTAAAGATTTATGGATCAGAAAAAGCTGACATTCTTCCTTAATTTGGACAAACAACTGATATAGAAGGTTCTTCTGAATGAGAATAGCTACTCCTCTACATTTACAATTAAAGGATAAAAATAACACCCAGCCAAACATTCTCTTCTGTAACGTTAAATGGCCCTTATCGATTAGATGTCTTTTTTTCTGGCACCTACGCTACATCGACCCTTTCCTTTCTAAGGCCTGAAAGTATCAATTAGTGAATGACTCTCGTTTAATGTTTCAGGTGCACCATTTAAACGAGCGATTAGCCATAACCATCCGACACAGCCCGTGACCCCACTGTGAGGAAGGTCCCCTTTTATTGCGCACTGCGAGAAAGTAGTAAACAGTTCATATAAACTTGAAAATACAACTGCAAAAACTACCAACTCAAAACTCGTAACAACTCCTTGTACAATGAACCAACATATAACACAAATAAGAGGTGATTCTCCCTCCTTCCCCACAGGGACCGCTCATACTACCCACTAATCCCCCTTGGCTCCGACTAGCTGAAGCTGCTCGCCAAAACCCAGACAAAACAAACTTTAAAAAGTTACATGTTTCTTACAACAAGAAAATTAGAAGGGGGTACTCAACCCGTCGCATCCATATCCAAGGCAGTCCTGGTTAAAAAAAAAGTAACCCTCCATCACCACCCCCTCACCTCCCCCCGAACACTCCCCCCATTCCGTACTAAGAGAAACAAAAAGGAAATTAGCGATAAAAGGATTAATGAGAGGGGAGGAAGAAAGGAGAAAATAGAGAAAGAAAAATGAATGGGACCCCCACATATTAAAAAAAACAAAACCAGTAAAACGAGGCAAACCACAGAGGAAACAAAGATAAAATTATTGTTCATACTATTTGAGCCAGCCAATCTATCTTAAGGTGTCCAGGAAGTCCTTTGCATTTTCTAGTGAGTCAAAATTAAACTCTGACCCTTCGTAGTTGAAACGTAATATTGTCGGGTATCTTACAGTATACTGAATATTGAATTCCCTCAGCCTCTTTTTTACACGATCAAAGGCCTGCCTCGTGTGGACCATGGCAATAGAAAGGTCCTGGAAAAAAAACATAATTCGTGATCCTTTGGATATAAGAGCCGGTGGATCCTTCCCCTGTGCTAGAGACCCATTTGTTTCTCTCCATAGTGCTGGATTTGCACAAGGACTGGGCGGGAGTGCTGGTCTCACCCGTGCTTGTGCACTGTGACCTGGTGGGCCTGCTCGGACTGCACCCGGCCCGTCTCGCATTCCAGCTTCAAAAAACTACCGAAGCCATTGCTCCAAAAACTGATGGGCTGGCCTTCTTCTTCCCGTCCCGCCAGCCCGATCAGGCAGATATTCTTATGATGGCCTCGATTTTCAATGTCGACCTGCTCCCTCCACGCCCGGTACCCTCCATCCCAAGGTTTGGACCCGACCTGCTGAGGATTGCACTGCAGTTTCAGAGGACACAGTCCGCTGCTCATCCTCCATGACATGTGTCTGAGACGCTTCTGCAGCATGGCTGAGATCGGTTCCAGCCTGGTCTGGGTCTCCTTCATCTCTTAATCAATCTTCTCTGGGAGTTTTACGTACTCCATGACCAAGCTCTGCTCTAATGGTAAGTCCCCTGCCGGGTTCGCAGAGGCCGACGCCACGGCCGCGGGTGTATCCGTGGCTGCAGGGCAGTGCCTGCTAGTTGCGATCCACGTGGTCCTTTATCCTTAGTCCTTTTCTTTACTCACTTCAACTGACATACAGCAATACAGGGGGTCAGTATTTTTTACCACAATGGGTAAGAAAGAGAATGTGAATGCATCACTTTGGCTGGGTTCTGCTGTAGAGCTGAGCAGGGCAAACCTACTGGGTCGCCAATATCTTGGATCTCCCCGAAAATAAATCACCTTTAATGACTTTTTTTAAGATATTGCCGTGGGTCACCTCACAACTGTTAAGAAGTACATGGACCAGCATCAGACTCTCACAACATTCCCAGTTACAGGCTGCATGTAGGAATGTGGGAATAGTGTATATCGTGCTGTATTTCTGATGGTGCAGAATATCTCCTTCCCTGATTGTATGATTGTGGAAGGGTGGTCATTGAGCAGCCTAAGGCAGAAATTGCTGGATACTGAAAACACGTATTAATTAAGGTTATACAACTCAACTGCAATAGCTTCCCAAAGTATGTCATTGTGAAAGTAAACGAAAAATAGCCGTTTATTACAATCTGAAACCAGAGAATGGAGAATGGAAAACAGGGAAATGGCGGAACTGTGAAACACGTTCTTCAATTCTGTCTTCACAGAAGAAAACATCAACACAACAAAACAAAAACTTCCCGGAACGACTAGGAAACCCATGTCAGGTGAAAAAAAGAATAGCATGAAATTAGTAAGTGCATGGTTTTGTAGAAAATATTAGGGCTCAAAGTAATGAACATAGACAACGTCAGCATAAATTTATGAAATGGGAATCATATTTGAGATACTGGCTAGTTAGTTAATTATGGTGAAGCAATGGATGTAATGTATTTGAATTTTTGGAACGTTTATCGGTAAAGTCGCAAAATTAATGAACAGCATCACATCTTATGGAACTGGGGCTTATGTATGGACATGGCCTTAGTACGGCATGATTGGCAGGAAACAATGAATAGTATATTTTGATATCGACTTTGAGCTTACACTCAGGTGTATTTTACAGTTAAATACAAGACATTTGTGCATCAAACTGGCACCGTTTTAAATAATTTGAAGACTGAATATTGAAAAACATTAAAGGGAGAGCTGGAAGAAATTCCATGGGTCATGAGTCAGCTCCTTACTGTCGGTGACACCTGCATCTACCACCACTGGACACCAGCTTCATCACCATCTACACCAGAGGCCACCAACATCGTAGTTGCTGATCCTCAGGTGCCATCTTTGCCGCTGGGCCAATACTCTTCCATTACCGTCTTGTCGCCCCCATTGCCAGACCCTCCAATGTCAGAGACAAGCCTCTTACTGTTGTGCCACTTCATCGATGTTTCCATGATGCCCTTCCATCGTCTACTTCATCAGCACCAACGCACCACCCAATCAAAACGAAGTCCCCTATTCTCTGCCATCACCTTTTTCTACTGGGCCTACCTCACACTCATTACCTCTGCTGATGTAGCAGTCGCCAATTCCAGGTCATGTGCTTACTCCGGAAAAGTAAATAGGGACACACTCTCCTCTGCACTGGGCCCAGCTCAAGGTCCATACACGGTGCTCCACTTGAGACCTCTCGAGGGCCATGCCCTGAGTTCATTGAAAGTCTGCATGTTTGGGCTGTCGTTGCTGCTGATGCTGTTCAAGCTACAAAGTCAGTAAGTTACAGAAAGAAAAGAGAGGGGGAGAAAATAAGGGGAAAAGCACGTCAGCGTGTACAAGCCTAGCAAAGGAGCCAGAAACACCGGAATAAAAGGACCCTTTTATCAGAGACGAAGGCTCATGGCGTATCACAGGGATCGGGGATTGGGCCCCAACTATTTCTAACACACATCCAACATTTGATTGAGGGAACCAAATGCAATATTTCCCAGCCTGCTGACAGCACTAAACCATGTTGGATTGTCAGTTGGTGAGGAGGATGTAGAAAAGCTTCAAATTGATTTAGATAAGCGGAGTGAATGTTAGGCAGATGTAGACCAGTATGAGTAGACGGTGTGTAATTCGTTGGATAAATAGAACAGCAGCCGACCATTTGAAAATGGATTGGTTCTAAAATGTTGATTTATAAATGGACTTATGTTACGTTATTTGTTTCTGTCTGCGCAGCCTCCGATGTCCATGTAGGGCAGTGAGATTTCAATCCAGAATTCAATACTGGGAATGGCATTGGCACGCTGACCAGTGTATATAGGCACAGCAAGTGGGGATCTGTAACATTGAAAATGATCTGGATCTCCCTGTACACCAGTCACTGAAAGCAGCAGTGCAGGAACAGAAAGCAGTTAGTAAGATAAATAATGTGTTGACCTTCATTACGTAGAGGGAAGGATTGCGAGGATGTTTCAGGAGAAGAGTGAAAGTAATAGGGTGGTTGTTATGGGGGACTTTAACTCTCCAGATATTGACTGGGAAAGCTATAGCTCGAGTACGTTAGATGGGTCGGTGTTTGTCCAATGTGTGCAGGAGGGTTTCCTGACACAATATGTAGACAGGCCACCAAGAGGTGAGGCCATACTGGATTTGGTTCTGGGTAACGAACAGGCCAGGTGTTAGAATTGGAGGTAGGTGAGCACTTTGGGGACAATTCGGTGACTTTTACTCTAACAATGGAGAGTGATAAGTGTGCACTACAGGGCAAGAGTTATAGCTGGGGGCAGGGAAATTATGATGCGGTGAGGCATGACTTAGGATGCGTGGCTTGGAAAAGTAGGCTTCAAGGGAAGGGTGCAATCCATATGTGGAGCATGTTCAAGGAGCAACGATTGAGTGTCCTTGATAAGTATGTACCTGTCAGTCAGGGAGGAAAGGGTCATGTGAGGGAGACGTGGTTTAATAAGGAATTGGAATCCCTTGTAAAAGGGAAGAGGGCGGCCTATGTAAAGATGAGGCGTGAAGGTTCAATTGGGGCGATTGAGAGTTGTAAGGTAGCCAGGAAGGATCTAAAGACAGAGCTAAGAGCAGCAAGGAGGGGCATGAAAAGTCCTTGGTTGGTAGGATTAGGGAAAAACCAAAGGCTTTCTATAGGTGTGTCAGGAATAAAAGAATGACTAGGGTAGGAATAAGTCCAGTCAAAGATAGTAGTATGAAGTTGCATGTGGAGGCTAAAGAAATTGGGGAGACACTGAATGAACACTGTTCGTCAGTATTCACTCAGGAACAGGACATTGTTGCCAATGTGAATATTGAGTCACAATTAATTATAATGGATGTCTTTGAGGTATGTAGTGAAGAGGGGTTGGAAATTCTGGAAAGGGTGAAATTAGCTAAGTCCCCTAGGCCTGATGACATTTATCCTGGGATTCTCTGGGAAGCAAGGGAGGAGATTGAAGAGCCATTGGCCTTGATTTTTATGTCCTCATTGTCTACAGGAATAATGCCAGAAGACTGGAAGATAGCAACTGCGGTTCCCTTGTTCAAGAAGGGGAGTAGAGATAACCCTAGTAAATATAGGCTGTTGAGTCTCACTTATGTTGTGGGCAAAGTCTTAGGGAAAATTGTAAGGGATAGGATTTATGAACATCTGGATAGGAATAATGTCATCAAGGATAGTCAGCATGATTTTATGAAGGGCAGGTCGTGCCTCACAAACCTTATTGAATTCTTTTAGAAGGTGACTAAGGAGTTGGACGAGGGTTAAGCAGTAGATGTGGCGTATATGGGTTATAGTAAGGCGTTTGATAAGGTTCCCCATGGTAGGCTACTGCAAAAAATACGGAGGTATGGCATTCAGGGTGAATTGGAGGTTTGGATTAGGAATTGGGTGGCTGGAAGAAGACAGAGGGTAGTAGTTGATGGTAAAGCTTCATCTTGGAGTGCAGTTATCAGCGGTGTTCCGCAAGGATCTGTTTTAGGACCACTGCTGTTTGTCATTTTTGTAAATGATCTGGAGGAGGGGCTAGAAGGTTGGGTGAGCAACTTTGCGGATGATATGAAAGTCGCTGTTGTTGTTGACAGTGAGGAAGGATGTGGCAGGTTACAGCGGGATGTAGATAAGCTGCAGAGCTGGGCAGAAGGGTGGCAAATGGAGTTCAATGTAGGTAAGTGTGAAGTGATTCACTTTGGAAAGAGTAACAAGAAGATGGTGTACTGCACTAATAGTCGGATACTTGGTAGTGAGGATGAGCAGAGGGATCTTGGTGTCCATGTACACAGATCTCTGAAAGTTGCCACCCAGGTAAATAGTGCTTTGAAGAAGGCATATGGCGTACTGGCGTTTATTGGTAGAGGAATTGAATTCCGGAGTCCTGAGGTCATGTTGCAGTTGTATAAGACTGTAGTGCGGCCGCATCTTGAGTATTGTGTGCAGTTTTGGTCTCCAGACTATAGGAAGGATGTGGTGGCACTGGAACGGGTGCGGAGGAGGTTTACCAGGATGCTCCCTGGTATGGTAGGAAGATCGTATGAGGAAAGGCTGAGGCACTTGGGTCTGTTTTCACTGGAGAAAAGAAGGTTTGGGGTGACTTGATAGAGGTGTACAAGATGATTACGGGTTTAGATAGGATTGACCATGAGAACCTTTTTCCATGTATGGAGTCAGATATTACGAGGAGGCATAGCTTTAAATTAAGGGGTGGTAGGTATAGGACTGATGTTAGGGGTAGATTCTTTACTCAGCGAGTCATGAAATGCCCTGCCAGTAACAGTGGTGGACTCTCCCTCCTTATGGGCATTTAAACGGGCATTGGATAGGCATATGGAGGATCCTGGGCTAATGTAGGTTATGTGGGCATGGATCGGCGCAACATCGAGGGCCGAAGGGCCTGTACTGCGCTGTGTTTTTCTATGTTCTATGTTCTATTTCAGGGAGATTTGTGTCCAGGAGTAAGGTTGTCTTACTGCAGCTGTACAGGGCGTTGGTGTGACCCCATCTCGAACATTGTATAGTATTGTGTGTAGTTTTGGTCTCCTTATCTCATAAAGGACAAAGCTGACATTGAGGGAGAGCAGTGAAGGATGACCAGACTGATCTCTGGGATGACAGGCTTGATGTCGGAGAAGGGATTGACGCGACTCGGTCTGTATTCCATGGTGTTTAGGAGTGAGATATATAAAACTCTGACAGGGTGAGACAGATTGGAAGCACGGATTATAATTCCCCTGGCTGAGATGTCTAACACCACGGGCCACAGTATTAGCTGCAGACTGGCCACACTGCATTGAGATGAGAATAAATGTCTACACTCACAGACTGGTGAACCTAGGGAATTCTCTCCCAGATCAGGCTGGGGAAACCAAGGCACTGATTATACGCAAGGATTTCTAGACAGTAAAAGGGTGGCGACAGCAGGCTTATGGTGTGGAGATAAACGATCAGCTGTCATTTTATTGAATGGGGTAGGATATTCTACTACTATATTTCCTATTTTATATTTTTTCCGATGGTTAATCATGTTGCGGGATATGTATATTGTTTGGGAAAACGGCATTGAGCTGGAATGGGGGAAGGCTCAATGTGTTGATTGGCCTACACATTGCCTGATGTTTCTCTGCAGTCTGTGGAAAAGCTCTGTCAATGTCGTCAGAAGCTCTCAGATGTTAAGAAGGAGGTTTCTGCTGGGACAACACGACTGTGTTTCCCAATCTCTTTTGCAATACTAATGTTGGTGTCGAGTGTTCTGTCCAGGTTTATCCTTTAAGACTTCAGAGCAGTTTGATGTTATTGAGTGTCTTCCTTGGCCAATTTAGAGACCGTTGAAGAGTGTATCACATGTCTGTGTGTTCGGAGTCAGTTTTAGGCCAGACAAGGAAAGCACGGGAGATTCACTTCCTCAAAGTACATTGGAGAAGGCAATTGGAGTTTGCAAATTGGCTACAAGGTCACTACTACTGACCAGATTTTACAACTCGATGTTTTATTAATTGTTTTTTTTTTGAACTTCCACCAGCTTCCAGAGCATTGGCCTGGTCTGTATTAGTAATCCAGTGACATTTCCACAGCAGCACCATCTCCACATGGGGACCTATCAGAAACCACACTTAGAAGGGTATTTCTGTGCTGCTTGACAGATCTGTCGGAGATGACTCCCTTTGGTTTGAATATCGTGATGGGACAGACGGGGTGGTAATGGGTCAGATTGTAATTATTGTCCTCTTAGGAGCCTGGACTTAGCCGAGTAATTTTCCATATTGCCAGGGAGATGTCAGAGTTGGAGCTGGAATGAAACAGCTTCCCCTTGTTATGCAGCACAAGTCTTCAGTCCTATTGCAGGAATGGGGTCAGGACCCATTGCCTTATGTACTGTGTTCAGGTGTTTCTTCATGTCACGTGCATCCAATCTATTCGGTTAAAGACTGGCATCTGTGATTCTGTGGGAATCATGGCGAGAATGAGATGGATCAGCAAAACCACGCTTCTGGCTGACGGTGGTGTAGATATTACATTCATGTTTTTTACACAGATGTACACAACTATTCCGTTATTTTGGATGGGAATATTTCAGGAATCCTCTCCGCCAGTAAATTGTTTAATGTTCCATCGACCTTTATCCCTGGATGTGGCAGCACTGCAGAGCTTAGATCTGATCTGTTTGAATTGGGATCAATTCTACCTCTCCATCAGATGTCAGTTCCTCTGTTTGGAGTATAACCAATCCAGTGCGATAGCTTTGACGAGTTATCATCAAGTTTAGGTACACATGGTTCATACACTGGTATGTTCACACGTTCTTGCCACTTAACTATCTATTGGCTTGATGGTAATAGTAGACTGAGGGATTATCCTGGGGAAAAAGTTACAGACTATGATTGAAAAAATATCTGCTTCTGCTGCTGCTGTGGTTTTTCAGCATCACATGTTTTAACCCAGTTTTATCTGTAATATCTGCGATTTAATTCTTCCAGTGACCCTTCTACAAAGCTCTCAGTCTGTCCAGCAATTTTTGCATTTATATATCCAGTAACCATAACTATTTGCTGACTCGAACATTTGTGCTGTTCCTATTCATTTCAGGAGAAATTCTGCAGGTCTGGCAGCATCTGCAGAGACAGAGAAACAGAGTTAGTGTTTCAAGTCTAGTGCGATGCTTCTTCAGAACTGAAAATGATTGGAAAGTGTTTTTTTGTCCCCTTGCCAGAGGAGGAGGGTGGATGACAGGGAAAAGGGGGTGTGGCAACAGATAAACGGACTTTTCGCAGTGGAGAACGAGAAGATGATGTAAAACGGGTTTAAATTAAGATATGAATGGGGGAAAGGGGTTCCTTCTCTTGAGTGCAAGATAAAGAAGACACAAAAAGACAAGGTCATAGGGAGTTCAGGAGGGAGAATGTTAACTAAGTGGTAGTATGTAGATCTGGCCAAAAGTAAGTTTTCACTGTCGAGATCATCAACCCCTTTAGAAAAAGGAATTCGGGTGATTGACTACTTACTGACACTAGTAAAAGTTTCATGCTGCCTTAGTATTGTAACATGGAGAAAAGCAAATGACAATATGAAGTTTGGACTGTGTGTTGTTTACCAGTCAGTTTTAATATTGTTTCAAATTTGCGATGTTTCTTTTTAAATACTTGATCTTGAAGTTAGCATCAGATGGAGTGAAGGAGGTTGCTGGGTGACGTTATAGAAATTAGAAAATCCTGGGAGGCATGGATAGGGTGAATAGCCAAGGTCTTTTCCACAGGATGGGTGAGTTCAACCATAGAAGGCATAGGTTTAAGGCGAAAGGGGAAGATTTAAAAGGGAAGAAGGAGCAATGCTTTTACACAGAGGGCAGTGTGGGTATGGAATGAGCTGCTAGAGGAAGATTGGCAGATGCATGTACAGCCGTAACATTAAAAGACATTTGGGAAAACATATGAATGGGAAACATTTAGAGGCATATGGGCCAAATGCAAGCTGATGGGGCTAATTTAGTTTGGAAAAGCTGGCTAGCATGGACAATTAGAAAAGCTTCACGCAGAGTCAGTGTAGTTTTGTGAACTGAAATTTACATTTTGTCCTTTAAAATCATGCAAAGTATTTCTGGAGGTCCCTGAGAACGTAACAAGCGGACTTGATAAAGGGGAACTGGTAGACATGAGGCGTTCCAGAGATTCTCCACAAGGTATCACAAAATAAAGGTTCTTACACAAGACAGAAGCTCATAGTCTGACGGATAATGTATCAGTATGGGATGACGATTGGTTAACACATAGAAATCGGATAGTCAGGATTAATGGATGGTTATGATAAAAGTGCATCTGCTGGAGTACCAGAGATATCAGTCCGAGGCATCAGTTATTGACAATCCATACTAATAGCCTGAAGGAGAGAGCTGAGTGCAATATGCATCCGAGATTGAGGATGACACTGAGAATCAAAAGGCAGCCTGCTATTCAATGGAGAGGACTTCCAGAAACGCAGCAGTCCAAAAGATTGGCGTGTTTCTGTGAATGAACCATAACGTCAGCATGCTGATACAGCAAGTAACTATGTTGTTAATTTAGGCGGGTTCTGGGATGAAAAGGTTGTATTATCGAGAACCTCTAAAATGGGGAGACAATTACTCATTGTGGTTGAAATGAATGAGGAGTAATACTGCTGAAAAATACAAGATCCCGATGGGGCTTGACCACGTAGATGTTGAGAACGTGTTTCCACTGCTGGGAGTGGTATTTAACTCAGGGACATAGATACCGAATATGGAATATTGATTTCAAACTGAGATACAGAGTAATATTTTCTCTCAGAAGGAAGTGAATGTCTGGAATTCTCAAACCCAGATAGGTGTTTAGGGGTACAAGGAGTCGGCAAGAGAGCGGAGTTGAGCTCTGGATTAGGTCTGCTATGTTCATATTAAATGACAGGGTCAGCTTGAGGGGCTGAATGGCCTGCTCCTGTTCCTATTTCTTATGTTCTCATGTTATGATTTTGGAAATTAGCTGAATATTTTGCTGGAAGTCATGCAGTACAATGTTGCATTCAGGAGGGGAAGAGGACTTATTTGAGTTAACCCTGGGTGGGGTAGGAGGCTGTATTCACAGTGAATCTGGGTGTGTGACATGAGCCACATCTGGAGCAGAAGTTACAGAGAGGGTAATCCTGTGCGTGGGGGTGGGGGGGGGGGGTGTGGTGGTGTCACTTCCTGACCTAGCCTGGATTTTCCAAGTACATTGAAGAAACTGCATCTAATTATCGGAGTGGCCTCGATCTGCCCCTGTGTAGCAGGTCTGAAGGGCTGAATGGAACATAGAACATAGGGTTGAGAGACAAGAGTGAGCCATTCGATCCTTTCACTCTACTCCACCAGTAAATAAGGTCGTGGCTCATCTTATTGTGGTCCCAGCTGCACGTTTCTCTCCATGCACCATTAACCCTGATTCTCCTGTCTATGGACAATCAGACGAACAAGCATTGATATAATATAAAGATTCAGCCAACACAAACTTCTGGTAAAGAAACTTACCACTGGAATGAAAGCCCATTTTATGAATTTCTCCTCATTCATGTTCTGACTGAGGTTGGAGGTTGTCACTGTTTCCTTTCCTACTTCCACTCTTCCACGACTCACAACAAATTTTAACTGTAACCGGGTTGTTGATATGGCCAGTGATAAATGTCTCAGACTATGTTAGGTTCTTTGATAAAAACAAGTCAGACAGATTTCTTTAGACAGCCACAAGTAACTCATAGAACTAACGGAGGAGCATGTTGGATCTGTGATTACCACTGCTGCCTTACATCACCAAAGAGCTGAGTTCAATTCCAACCTCGGGCGACCCGCTATGTGAAGTTTGAACATTTTCCTCATGTCTGTGTTGCTTTCCTGCCATTGCTCCAGTTTCCCCCAAAGCCCTAGGATGTGCAGCTGGGAGTGGGTTGGCCATGCGCAATTGCCTATAGTGCCCATAGATATGTGGGTTTGTCATGGGGAACGTATGTTTAAGTGTATAGGGTTGAGGACAGGGCTATGTGGGATGCAGTTCGTTGGGTCAGTGTGGACTCAGTGAGCGGAATGTCCTGCTTCCAAACTGGAGAGTTTCTATGACAATGACAAGTTTGGATTATACAAACACCCAGTGATCCACTCTGCACGAGGTTTTTGTATGTTTCAACAAGAACACCTCTCATTCCAAGAATAACCTGTTAAAGCCTCCATAATATAAGCCTTTCATCCATGGAATACATGAAGTGAAACATCTCTGAACTGCTTCCAAAGGAATTGCGGTAAAGAGACAAAAAAAACCCTCACACCCCGATGAGATTTTTTTTACTTCCTTGAATCATTTTGAGTCTTCGGAACTCTCTTCCCCGCAGAGAATTAGAGGCAGAAATATTGAATGATTTTGAAGCACAGAATCAAGAATTATTGTGAAATGGGCAGGAATGTGCACTGTGGAGGAAATGCTAACAGAGGTACAACTGAAATGGCTGCAGAACATCCAGGAATATAATGCAAAACGAAATTATAACATAGATGACATTTTAAAATGTTAACATTGAGAGAGAGCCGCAGTGATGATTATTCAGGCAGGTTACGACCTCATCCTCACTATTGTTGTGTTCCTGGTAACCCTATAGCTGTCAATTCTATAAACAATGGTGAAAGTAATTGGTATTTCAGTTATTTATATTTAACAAATACATAAACTGTTACCCTCAGTTTCAGTCACAAACTCCGTTTCCATCAATTTCAGACTCCTCACTCATAAACATCTAAGAAGGAACAAGGCTGTTCAGACCCTTAAGTCTCTCTTTTCTCCCTGAACTGTTATGTGTCTCTGTGTTCTCTCAGCCTCAGTACTGTTGCTGAATTAGCTGTCGTCTGTCCCCTTGTTAACTTTCGATTTTACGGCTCCAGTTCTCTTCTGACCACTCTTCTAGATACAAATATCTTGACAATAAACTTGTTCTTGTCTCATCAGTTATTTCATAATAGGGATGCCATATCAGAGTAATAATGTCACCGGATGGGTAATTCAGAGGCACAAGATATGACTTTAAAGGCATTTTTTCTTATCCTAGCAGATTCAATGAGAGAACTTAAATTGGAATGACAACAATTTGAATGAAACCTCATTTTACTTTCATCAACATTCAGCCATCATGATTTCTTTTATTATTTCACTGATAGCCTTTGGTAAAGAATCTAAGTGTGATTGCAGACCTACCACAATATGGTTGGCTCTATATTGTCTTGACAAATGGCCTCGCAGTCAAGAGCAATTATTGATGGACAACAAATGCTGCCCTTGCCAGTTTTGCTGGCATCCCGGTAAACATCAACATTAAAGGTGAAATAAACCAAGGAAATGTGGATGATGGAGATCTGAAATAAAATCCCCTAGCATCTGAAAATGTTGGAGAATCTCATCGAGTATGACGGCCTCTGTCAGGAGAAAAGCTGGTAACGTTTCGAGTGTAGTGACCCTACATCAGAACTGAAAGCAATTGGCAAATAA
The DNA here is from genome assembly GCF_020745735.1 of Hemiscyllium ocellatum. Classification (NCBI taxonomy): domain Eukaryota; kingdom Metazoa; phylum Chordata; class Chondrichthyes; order Orectolobiformes; family Hemiscylliidae; genus Hemiscyllium; species Hemiscyllium ocellatum. The sequence goes on along the minus strand of NW_026867726.1, from coordinate 926,300 downwards.
AATTTTTATATCCGGATGGCTAGATGAGTGAAGGCGAGATTAGCTGAATGGATGGAGAAATGTCCATCGAGAGAGAGGAAGAGAAAGAGAGAGAGAGAGAGAGAGAGATAAATGAAAAGCAAACGAAGGGAATGATGATGAAGGAAAATAAAATGGGAGCTTATTCTTACATTTTCCCTTTTCCGATATTTCTGAATATCATGCCAATTTAGGTGGGTCCCTATTTACATTGTGTTATATTCTCTCTATCTCTCTTCCTGAGTATGCTGGTCAACTCCATCGGAAATACTGGTGCTGTCGTTATAGTTGCTGAGATACAGAGAAACGTAATGTTACATTGTCAACTGCTTCTTTGGAGAGAGGAACTGTTCCTGTGGGACTGTGCGGGCGTGCAATGGCTTTTTTCGCTCAGAAGAGAAATATTTTCCAGACCGAATGCATGTACCGTGTGTGTGTGGATTTCACTTGCTCCTGTCATTACAAAGTAAGGGAAGGTTCTGTGGACGCTTTTCTCGAGTTTATGTTATCTGTGCTGGGTTCATTTTGAGAGACCTGAGGGTTTGGTAACCCCACTCTGGACGAGATATGAGTACTACATGGTTTACAAATGGAGCTGAGACTGCCCAGAAGAGAAGCTCTGTACATAAGGAGGGGCATGTCACTGTACCATCGTCCCTGGGATTTCTAGGAATAAATTTCTAAGTTGGACCCATTCCAAGTGTAAAGTGTGAAACCAGTTTGTTTAAAAATGAGATGACCACTTCAGTATAACCTGTAGCCTTACACCAGGGACAGGACTGTGCTGACACACACCATGACATGAACTGCATTGATTCTGTAACATTCCAGGCAGGAGTGCGTAACATATCCACCATCTCTGGAGTGCAGTCCTCCGATATATCACTAGCTGATAGAAGCACTCTGCCAATGTGAGGGAGCATTGGTTATGTCTTCACAGAAACGAACTTTCAGAAATACTAGGGAACGGGGGACTGGTCAAAATGAGGAACTGCAGGAAACTAGAATCAATGAAGAGTATGTTTTTGAAACTCTAATCAAATTGAAGTTTGCTATGTTGCTGCATCTGATGAGTTACATCTCAGAGTATTGAGGAGATGGGAACAAAGCTAGTGAAAGAATTACTGATTATTCTTCAAAACTGGTTAGATTCTGGAAAGGATACTGCAGACTGGAAAGCAGCTATTATAACCCTAAATATTTAAAATAGTATGGCGAGGGAAAACCGAAAATTAAATAGTTTGGTGCCAGCTGTGAGAAGAGCATTGGAACATTTATAAGGAATGTGACAACTAGACACTTGGAAAACAATGATATGATTTGGTAGATTCAGTCTAGATTGGGGAAAGGGAAATGATCTTTGCTAAACCTTCTGCAGTTTGTGGAGATTGTCGTTCTGACATCTACAATTGAGATGCAGTGGGAGTGGAGTGTTTGAACTTTCAGAAGAAGCTTGACATGGTTGAATACAGATGAGTGGAGACTATTAGACTCATGGGTAGGTAGTGTTAAAAACACTGAATAGATTAAAATTTGGATAAAGGGCAAAATATGTGGAAGGCTTGTGGTGAATCAGAAGGATCAGTGCATGGGCAATAACTATTCACAAGGAATAAAATGAATCAGATCGGAACAACAAACATGATGATTCTCATTATTGTTTATTAAATTGTGAGCGTTAGAGAAGTGCCATTGTTGAAAAGGACCTGGAAGTCCTTGGTTTTAAGTCACTTACAGAATTCATATGGGGCAGCAAGTAATTCTAATTGTAAAGGATATATGGTCTGTTGAGCAAAGTTATTAAAGTAACAGAGTAAATATATCTTGCTCAATGGTAGTGTTTTCTTGAAAGAGTATTTGGAGGATTATGTACAGACTGAGTCTGCTTTATAAATAATGATCTCCATGTCACCGAGACAGTGCAAATATTTTCACCAGACTAAATCCTGGCATGATCATACAATCAGGAGATAGTGCAGTAACTGTGTGTTTTAACCTGTAGCACTGTGAGAGATTAAGAAGTTGAAACTTGAAGGTTCCGGACAGACACTCATTATGATGTTTCAAACTGCCATTGATAAGGTGAGAAATTCCAGATTTCCTATAGGATGCTCGATTCCGAATAGTTTACACGCCTGTGCAGAACCCTCATTTCGATTGACAGAGATGTACAGGCTCTGAATGCACTCTGGTCACTTTAATGCGCAGTTGCTGTGTGACCCTGCACTCAAAGTTATATTTTTAACAATTCTGTCAGAAGTTACAATACATTCAGTCTGAAACTGTTAGCCATTCCTCACCCACTTGACTGTCAGAAAGAACATCACTCAGCTGTGGAAGATGTTTTTGAGACTGGTTTAAAAATGGCTTCAATCCCACTGCCAAACAACCATGCTAACATAACACAGATGTATGTTGGGTAATGACGTCAAGGGAACAACATGGAACAGTCACTCTGTGGAGTTCCTGCTCCATGTGTTTATGATATTTAAGCATCCTTGAAACCTTCCTGTTCCTGTGTTAGTGACTTGAGAAGCTGAGTGACCCCTTCCTGTTCCTTAAGCTGAGTGACCCCTTCATGTTCCTTTCTAAGTGACTCCAAGTGTAAAGTGGTCACGTTCAGATCCAGTGTAAGTGACATGTGGTGCTGAGCAGAGTCGTTGTCTTTCTGCGTAACTGCCGGGAGGGACTGGAAGGACTGGCCCTCTTCTTCCCAAGTTTTGATGGGCCTCATTCGTATGAAGCCAGATTGATGTGCTGATTCAACCGTTCCTTTTTCTGCAGAAATCTGCAGAACTGTTCCATGAATGTTACCGACAGTTTAACATCATAGGCTTGAACGTTGTCGTAGACTACTCTTGTGCTGTGAATGATTCCAAACACTGGAGAGTTTGCAATGGAATATGATGAAGTGTAATTTTGATCAGCCTCCTTGATGTTATCATCACTTAAATACTGCCTTGATATCAGGGACACTCATTCTTAGTTAAGCCATTTTATTAACCTCTATCTCTCACATTGATAGGTCATGATGCAGGAGCAGGCAGTGAATTCTTCAATCAGAGAGTAGTGAATGTCAGGAATTCTCTATTCCAGAGAGTCTGGGGAGCTCTGGCAGTACGTTGCTTCCAACTGCTCCAGTCTAGCAGGTTTGTGGTTCTGAATGGAACACAAGAACATCAGACTCAGAGCCAGGATTAGATCGTTAAGCACTATGAGCCTTCTCCACCAAACACTAAGATTGTGGATGATCAGGTTGTGGTCTCATCCCCACTATCCTGTTTGTATCCCATAGGCCATGTTTCAATCTCTGTCAAATACTGAACGAATACAGTTTGAACAAATGTGAACAAAGCGACACCACATACTTCTGGGGAAGAGAATTCTCACTCAAAAGGCCTCTTTAGAATTTCTTCTCATCTCTCTTACAGTGTCGTGCAGCAGGCAACCCTGTCTACGTAAACCAAACATTCCAATCTGATCTCAACACATTTGCCAGAATTAGGCTCATATCCTGTAAATCCTTCCTATTAATAAGCACACCCAGATGCCTTTTAACTGTTGAAATTGTACCAACCTCCATCAATTTCTCTGACTGCTCATTCCATAATATGCAATCTGCAAGAAAAGTTTGTCCATTTACGATCTCTCTCCTCTCACCTTAAGCTTTTATCCTATAGTTCTGGACTCCCAGACCTGGAAAAAAAGACCGTGCTATTCAGATTGTCCATGTCACTCATGATTTATAAACCTCTGTAACGTCACACCTCGGCTTCCGATGCTCCAGAATGAACAAACCCTAGTCTTCCCAGCTTTTCCCTATAGCTCATTCCCTCCATGCTCGGCAATATCATTGTAAAACGTTTTGTCACCCCTTCAAGTTTAAAAGCAGCCTTCCTCCAGCAAACAGAACTGAATTAAACACAGTATTCTAAATCTGGCCTCAACAATATCCTGCCCTATCGAAACATGATCTCCCAACTCGCATACTCAAAGCACTGACAAAGTAAAGGCAAGCATCCCAAACCCCTTCTTCACCACCGTGTCTGCCTGCACCCTTTTGTTTGACAACACTCCCCAGGGCTCCAACATTAATTATGTAAGTCCTGCCATGTTTTACCTTACCAAAATAGCAACACTACGCATTCAGCTAAAGTTAACTCCGTTTGTCACTCCTTGGTCCATTGACCCATCTGATCGAGATCCCATTATACACAGAGGTACATCTTGCTGGCCACTGCACCTCCAACTTTTATGTCATCCGTAAACATAACAAAAAGGCAAGTATTCATGTCCAAATCATTTATATAAATGATAAATGCTGTGGACTCAGCACCTTGTGCTACACCATTGGTCACAGTGCTTCAGGCTGGAAAGCTGTCCTCCACCACCCTCTGTCTCCTACATTCACTCTAATTTTGTAGTCTATTTGTTAGCTCATCTTGGATCCATTTGTCATCTAACTTTACTAACTTATCTGCCATGTGGAATCCTGTCGAACACCTTGCTAAGGACTGTATGGATAGCGTCTACCAAACTGCCTTCATTATGTTTTGCTACCTCTCAAAAAACGCAATCAACTTTGTTAGATATGACTTCGCATGCACAAAGCCATGTTGACTATCCCTAATCAGTAGTTGCGTCTGCAAATGCATGTAAATCCTATCCCTCACAATCCTCTCCAACAACGTGCCCTCGTCAGGCTCACCAATCTATCGTTTAGGTCACTCTTCCCTTTCCCCGTCCCATGCTTCCACTGATCACTGTAAATGTTAATATAAATAACTTGGTGATATGACCAACAATATAGGTCTCAGACTGGGTCAGAGTTAGGAACAAGTCAGGTAGGATTCTTTAATCTGCTACAATTGACAAGTTTATGACCAAAACAAAGTTACTCAAACTACAATGGAAAGATGAATGACAAATATTTTGGATAGTGCAAATCTGAGTACCGATGCTTACCTCCGTAAAAATACTGGCACATGAACAGGTTTGATGACAAACTGAAATATGACATCTCTGCAGAGAGTTAACTTGAATAAACTTTGACCAAATATTAGTTGAACTCATGATGGGAGGAAACATGGGTTATTGTTCCAAATAACATTCAGCTTATGCAGATATTCTGCTCTTACAAGCTACTGGAAATGGGATAACTTCCTGGAACAGGTGGAGTTAGCTGAATTCCCTTCACTTCAGACAGTGGGGTGATTCCAGTGATTCCTCGAAAGGAAACCTCCATGATTGGTAAAGATGACTGAGGTGCTTTCAGCTTTCACACATTGCTGGAAAAAGGAAGAGAGAGAGAGAGAGGGAACAACAGGCTGTTCCTTCTCAGGAAGGTTACATTTTCCCACTCTCTGAGTAGAATCACATATTAAAGTTCTCACGTCGCCAACTGGACCAGATGAGGTCTCTTTGAACAGTATCTGAACTGTACGACTCCATCACGTTCCCTGCTCCATGTAGGTACATCATTGCTGCCGTCGGACACACAGTCATTTCTTTCATAACAAATCGCCCTATTAGGTTTCAAGATGTCTTCCTATGTTCCGTGCACTTATATAATATAACTTTTAATATCTTCAAAATCTCCATATTTAAATGACTGCATTTTAATCTTAAATTACATCCCCAGCCTTATTCTCCCGTGGAAGATAAAATATTAATCAGGTATTCACTAGCTCGAAAACATATATGGTCAATAAGAATATTTCTCATTGTCAGGCCTAAACTTCTGATCGTTCAAAACATAATGCCTTCATCGCAGGAACGAGTAAAGAGAAACAATGTGAAAAGTTTCAAAAGCAATTTGTTTTTTTACTCCAGTAGAATTACAACCCACACGCAGTTCATGAGATGCCGTCTCAGCAATGGCCGTTCCAGATGCAGTAAAACAACCTTAAGATCATACTTGATACCCTGTGGAAGGAAAAGTATCATTCTATTTATTTTCCCAATCACATGCTGCATCAGTAGTCTAAATTGTGATGTATGTACCAGGACACGCGAATCCTTTTGTACCACCGAATTCTGCATTCTGCCTCCAGTTATGTTCTTTATTGGAATATGGGATGGCGTTTTCACAGGGTGCAGGGTGGGAGGAGGTGTAGTCTAGGTTGCTGTGGGAGTCAATCGGTTTAGACTACACCGGCTCTCACCCTGCCCCCTGTAAAAACGCCATCCCATGTTCCCAGGCTCCAATATCCGTGTGCTCTCCTCCTGCTGCGCTGAGTGACAGGCTACAATACCTGTGTGCTCTCCACCTGCTGCTCCTGAGTAACAGGCTCCAATAACTATCTGCTGTCCTCCTGCTGCTCATGAGTAACAAGCTCCAATAGCTGTGTTCACCACTTGCTGCTTATGAGTAACAGGCTCCAATAGCTGTGTGTTCTCCTCCTGCTGCTTGTGAGTAACAGGCTCCAATATCTTTGTGCTCTCCACCTGCTGCTCCTGAGTACCAGGCTCCAATAGCTGTGTGCTAACCTCCTCCTGCCCCTGAGTAACAGGCTCCAATAGCTGTGTGCTAACCTCCTCCTGCCCCTGAGTAACAGGCTCCAATAGCTGTGTGCCCTCGTCCTGCTGCCCCTGAGTAACAGGCTCCAATAGCTGTGTGCTCTCCACCTGCTGACATTGGGTAACAGGCTCCAATAGCTGTGAGGTCTCCACCTGCTGCTCCTGAGTAACAGGCTCCAATAGATTTGTGCCCTCCTCCTGCTGCGCCTGAGTAACAGGCTCCAATAGCTGTGTGTTCTCCTCCTGCTGCTCACGAATAACAGGCTCCAATAGCTGTGTGCCCTCGTCCTGCTGCCCCTGAGTAACAGGCTTCAATAGTTGTGTGCTCTCCACCTGCTGACATTGGGTAACAGTATCCAATAGCTGTGAGCTCTCCACCTGCTGCTCCTGATTAACAGGCTCCAATATCTTTGTGCTCTCCTCCTGCTGCTCCAGACTAACAGGCTCCAATAGCTGTGTGCCCTCCTCCTGCTGCCCCTGAGTAACAGGCTCCAATAGCTTGGTGCTCTCCTCCTGCTGCCCCTGAGTAACAGGCTCCAATAGCAGTGTGCTCTCCTCCTGCTGCTCCTGAGTAACAGGCTCCAATAGCTGTGTGCTCTCCACCTGCTGACATTGGGTAACAGGCTCCAATAGCTGTGAGCTCTCCATCTGCTGCCCCTATGTAACAGGCTCCAACACCTCTACGCTAGCCTCCTGCTGCCCCTGAGTAACAGGCTCCAATAGCTGTGTGCTCTCCTCCTGCTGCTCCTGAGTAACAGGCTCCAACTGCTGTCTGCTCTCCACCTGCTGCTCCTGAATAACAGGCTCCAATAGCTGTGTGCCCTCTCCTGCTGCTCCCGAGTAACAAGCTCCAATACCTTTGTGCTAACCTCCTCCTGCCCCTGAGTAACAGGCTCCAATAGCTGTGGGTTCTCCACCAGATGCCCCCGAGTAACAGGCTCCAATAGCTGTGTGCTGTCCTCCTGCAGCTCCTGAGTCACAGGCTCCAATATCTGTGTGCTCTCCACCTGCTGCTCCCTGGGTAACAGACTCCAATAGCTGTGGGCTCTCCTCCTGCAGCTCCTGAGTAACAGGCTCCAATAGGTGTGTGCTCTCCACCTGCTGCTCCTGAGTAACAGGCTCCAATAGCTGTCTGCTGTCCTCCTGCTGCTCCGGAGTAACAGGCTCCAAAAACTGTTTGCTCTTCTCCTGCTTCCCCTGAATAACCGGCTCGAATAGCTATGTGCTCTCCTTCTGCTGGTCCCGAATAACAGGCTCCAATAGCTCTGTGCTGTCCTGTTGCTCCTGTGTAATGGAACTGAAGGACTGAATAGCCTTTTCACATTCCATTCAGTTCGTATTGACTGAAAACCTTTCTGCTGTTTCGGAAAAATACCATCAAAATCAGATTGCTGCATTTGTATTTTATTTCTCAGTAATTGAGCAATCATGCTGACTGACTCTGCTTTTGTTGTACAGGTCTGAGAATGTGATGGAATAACAGGTTCGTGAGACTGATTAGTTCCTCCTGTCCCTGTGTAACTGGCCGAAAGGCCTATGTCTTCCTATGCCTCGAGAGCAGGCACTTGGGGGCGGAGTCGTTTTTCCCTGTTCCTGAGCAGCAATTTCAATGCGCTGATTGGTGCCTCGAGGTTATGAAATGGTTGATGCCAGGGCATTTCAAACTACAAGCAGCATTACTCAAGGTATCAGGAAACTTCCCTACCAGGCATTTTATGCATCTGGTCTGTTATTCTATCCATGTCTCCATTTATAAACAGGTTAGAACATATACAACCCTGCAATGTTCCAGCAATACACCAGCATACAAGGAAGAAAGATTAAAACGATTGAAAGACTTATGATCTATCACTCAGCAACCATCATTCATTCAGTCCAGACTGAGTAAATGTTCCCTTTTATGTAAAACGATGGAAGGAAATGGTTAACTGAACCTGTTTGTTTGGTGACTGTGATTAATGTCAGTCTCCATAGAATGTCCTTATCCCAGTGGAGGGTTTACATATTTTAATGATAAAATGGGAAGCGTTCAACGTGTTATCCCATAGTATGATTGGGAGTATCACTGACAGCATTAACAGGGATCAGCAGCTACAGAGGGAGGGGAATGGGAGGTCTGAATCTGAGGACATTAGACTGGAATATAACAGCAATGGAAAGGAGTTTATCCGATTATATATGGAGTCTTTCCACATATCATTGGTGGCCATTACCATGGCGGATCGAATATGCACTGTACATTATTCAATATTTTTATTATCCTACCCTGGCTTTTGTTGGTGTACCTGGTAAGTTTCACTGTCCATTTATTATTTGCATTAATCATGTGTGACTGTACTATTGTTCTTTTCATTTACTCTACTTGGTAAGCATTCACTCTCCAAACCACCACGAACAACAACAGTGTCCTTTTTTCGTTCTGGCACTGTGACACACACACACACACACACACACACACACACACACACACACACACACACACACACACACACTCACTCACAGTCTCTAGCCTTATATTATTGCAGTGGAGATGCAAAGCCATATATTTGTGGGAAACCATTCGCTGTCACTCACTGCATGGGTTGCAAATCTTCCCGTCTAAAACCTTTCTGTAGTTCAAGTATAGCAGCAATATACTGGAAAAGGTTTGCAATGGTCCCCATGCTGGGCAGGTAGTCCAGCTCATGGAGTACTCCACTAGCATGGTCTGCACAGTCCTCCATTCTGGTGTCTGAGTTGGTTCTGTGAGACAGGTTCAGATTTTGGTGTACGAAGCATTTTAACTGATCTGCCAATGTTTTCATTTGATGTTTTCATTTTTGTGATTGAACACACCATTGTCTCACTTCTCCAGTTATTCTCACTCCCCAATCTCCTTATCCATATTTTCACAACATGTTATCAGTTAATTAATTGCTTGTTTTTCTTTATCGTTCTATGTTTTGTTTTTGGCTTCTGATTGTATCGAATGCTGGTATTGTGAAGCTCTGAAACAGTGAAATAGTGTGTATTGGGCTGTTGTTCACCTCCTGTTGTGTCCCATTTGCTGCTCCATGTTGGACATGGGGTTCCAGTAGCTTTAAGAGACCTGTGTGTCCACTGAACGCCTGTATTTCTCGCTCTCAGCGGACTGTGCAGTCAGTAACACGAGGGAATCCCTCCACTATCATTATAAAGGACCGGGTATCTAACTTGTAACTGAGGAGCTTCTGACTGTCTCCTGTTATTGAAACCTTAGTAGATGGGATGGGGATGGCTTACTGGAGGTCGTGCTGTGAGCTGACTCTCACATTCAGAGAGATCTGATCATTTGTTGACCCAAATCTGGATGGAGCATAGGGACTGTAGTTACAGCATCTGGGTCTGTAACATGAACAACAAAAAATGAGCAGAGATTCAGAGAGGGGAAGCTCTGAAACCTCGGAGTGAGTGTGTGGGGAAAGGGATCTGCCAAATCTGTCTGCGTCTTAACATAGGTACACACACCCACTCGCTCGCCTCCGACATACACCCATGCACCTTTCCCTCTCCTCCCCATGCACACTCACACTCACCCTCTCTCACACGCATATCCACACACTCCTCTCACTCATACCAATGAACCATATTTTGTCAACAATATACAATTTATATATAGTCAGTCAATGCGGTATTTTATAAACTCATACTTTGGGAATAAAATCAGTCTGACTCCAGAAGAAGATAAAGACAGACTCAAACAACACCTCAAGCCTCAAAAACATAGTCTGTCTGGAGGGGTCCCTTCCTTTACGTCGTTAATACCTTAAGTTATCTCCAGGCAGTGACTTGAAATAAATTCTCAGGTTTGCATATTAATCAATCAAAGCCCGCAACTCCATTCGAACTGAGAAAAGATTTGGGAGGCATCTTCGATGTGTTAAGTTCATGTGCACGAATTTCCTTATAAATTATATGTCTAAGGTCTTCTTCTCTCACGAACATCTGATGAAGGAACAGCGGGACCAAAGCTTGTGCTTTTCAAAATAGAATTGTTGGACTATAACCTGGTATCTTGCCATTTCTAACGTTGTCCAACCCAGTCCAAACCAGCACCTCCGTATCATGGCTTTTATTCGTTAGCGCCTCTCCAATAAAATACATTTTCCTTATCCTGTTTGGTTTTGTTTTGCATATTAATCTTTTGTGAGGCACGTTATGCAATGCCTTCTGGAAGTCCAGAACTGAGACATCTTTAGGATGCCCTTCATCCACCTTGTTAGTCAGATTATTTATTTTAAAACGTAAGTCAAAAAATTCAAACCTGATTTATTCTTCAGTCAATCATATTAACTGAGATTGATTGTGGTTTGATTTGATCATATGCTGTTATTAATTCCTTAATTGCTGATTCTAACAATTTATCTTCAATTCCCAATAGTTTGTTCATCACTTTTCATTCCCTTGTGAAGTTGGCTTTTCGAAGTTCTTCCCTTTCTGTAACCTTGACATTCCCCTTCAATTCACAAGGTTGTAAATGATCTGTTCCAATTGCTATGTAAGAGGCATGAGTGGCTGATTGGACTCATTCTGTTCCTGCTTTACACACTTGATGCGCTGAATGTCTTCCTGGTGCTCCTACATTATACTCTCGATGGGCTGAATATCCTCCCGGTGTTCCTACATTATCTTCTCGATGGCTTGCATGTCTTGCTCCTGTTCCTGATCAAGCCGCTTAAGGTCTCAATGTCCTCCTTCTGTTGCTCAGTGACAGGTTTGGGGACTTACGGAATTTCCCTGCTGTTAAGTCACATTTCGAGGGCTGAATTGCGCAGGCAGGTTGTGTTGCCCACACTGGGTAGCTCAGTGGTTAGCACTGCTGCCTCGCAGCACCAGAGATCCAGGTTCAATTTCAGTCTCGAATCACTATCTCACATTCTCCCTGTGCCTGCAAGGGTTTCTATCGGGTATTCCAGATTCCTCCCAGTCCCAGGATGTGCAGGTAAGGTGCGTTAGACAAAGAAAATGCCAGATTATAGAGATTGGATTAGGGGGCAGGGAGGAATAGTGGGATTTAAATGTGGTGGTATTTGTAGGATTAGTATGCTTGAGAGAAATGGGTAAGAGATGACATCAATGTTGAGATATGCCTCACCGAACATCTCGCCTGAATCTGCCATTAATCTCCCCAGAGCCCATGTCACTCAGGTTCCACAGAATCTGGTAAGGTGGAGCTCAGAAACAGCAAGTAGAAGCAAACATTGATGGGAGTTGTATCTCAAAGACAAAATTGTTATACAAATGCTGTTTATATTACAGAACAGAAAATTACACATCCAAGTTTTGTGGGTACTACAATAAAAATGGACAGCTTCAAGACATCTGAACAGTGTTAACCCAAGTGAATTTTAATGCTGGGGAAATGGATTTTATGAGGCTGTGTGAGATGGGTTGCTCTAACAGTATGTTGATCACCGAGCTAGAGTTCGGACTGTTTTGAAATTGGTGTTGTGTAATCAGAAGGTGGTACTTATTGTAGAGAAAAGAAAAAATAACAGGGAAACTAACCAGTTACTTAGTGTCTGTCTTCATGGAGGAAATACCAACTAATCATGGGACTTGTGCAACTAAACGCTAAAATCATCCATATCAGCGATGAGGTAGTATTTGAAAACGTATGTGGATTGAGGATTGATAAGTCTGACAGACCAGATGTAATTCATACTGAAATTTCAGAGATACAGAGATGTGAACAGATGCAATTTATCACAGCATTCAGCAACAATATGTCATCGAATACTGAACACCCTTTAATAACAGAAAAGTCTAAAATGTTCAATATTAGAAACACCGCTTTCCTGTTCGTGTTCAAATCAGATAAACTGTCCCATCGAGATGCTCAACTTGGAACTATATTTTTAAAAAAGATTTTTTTGGATGTGGGCACTGCTGGATGTGCCCAGCATTTCTTGCCCGTCCCCAGTTCTCTTGAGAAGGTGGTGCTGAGCTGCCTTCTCCAACTGCTGCAACCTACCTGCTGTGCGGTGACCCACTAGTGACTAAAGAGGGAATTCCAGGGTTTTCACGCAGCAATAGTGAAGGAACGGCAATGCATATCCAAATCAGGATGTTGACTCATTTGGAGGGGAATTGGAAGATGGTGCTGTTCGCAAACGTCTACTGCCCTTGTCATTCCAAATGGAGTTGTTTAATCGTCCGCCACCATTTACGATCAGATTAGCAGGACTGCAGAGCTTAATTATGATGCATTAGAAGGAGCTGTCTGAGGATCTTTGGGTATTCCTCCATTGTGTCTTGTAGACAGTGCACACTGCTGCTCCTGAGTGACCATGGTGAAGGGAGGGAATGCTTGTGGATGTGGTGCAAATCAAATGGGCTGTTTTGTCCTGGATTGTGTCAAGCTTCTTTAGTGTTGTTGGGGCTGTACCCATTCAGGCAAGTGAGGATATTCCATCTCATTCCTGACTTGTGCCTTGTAGATAATGGACAGGCTATGGATAGTCAGGAGGTGAGTTTCTCGTGCAGTATTCCTAGCCTCTGATCTGCTGTTATATTCATGTGGCGAATCCAGTTGAGTTTCTGGTCAATGAAACTCCCCAGAATATTGATAGTGGGGGAGATTAGTGATGATAATGCTGCTGAATACAAAGTAGCTATATTATTTCTCAATGATGACAGTCATTGTCTGAACGTATGTGGCGCAAATGTTACTTGCCCAGATATTTTTGCTTAGGGCATGGCCTGCTTCCGTATCTGAGCATTTGCGAATGGTGCTGAACATTGTGCAGTCATCATCGAATATCCCCACTTCTCACCTTATGATGGAAGGAAGGTCATTGTTGAAGCAGCTGAAGATATTTGGACCTAGGACATTATCCTAAGGGACTACTGCGGAGATTTTCTGGAGCTGAGATGACTGACCTCCAACAACAATGACCATCTTCCTATCTGTCAGGTATGACACCTATAACAGAGTGTTGGCCGGCGGTACCATTTTTGCTTGGGGTCCTTTATGTCACAATTGGCAGAATGCAGCCTTAATGTCAAGGGCTGGAATTCAGTTCCTTTTTCTATGTTTGAACCAAGTCTGTGACGAGTTCAGGAGCTGAATGATCCTGGCAAAACCCAAACTGGGCGTCACTGAGCAGGTTAGTTTTGAGCAGATGCTGCTTGATAGCACTGTTGATGACACCTTCCATGATTTTACTGATGATGGAGAGTAGACTGATAAGGCGGTATTAGGATTTACCGATACTGTCATGGACATATTCATCTGCAGTTAGTAGATGAGTAAGGATGAGGTCAGGTATGTTTTTTTTACGCTCCCGTTCATTCCCTCACCACCTTCTGCTGACCCAATCTAGCAGCTATGTCCTGAGGAGCCGACCAGCATGATCAGTCGTACTGTTGCCAAAACTTTAGGTGGCACGGTGGTTAGCACTGCTGTCTCACAGCGCCTGAGACCCGGGTTCAATTCCCTACTCAGGAGACTGATTGTGTGGAATTTGCACGTTCTCCCTGTGTCTGCGTGGGTTTCCTCCGGGTGCACCGGTTTCCTCCCACAGTCCAAAGATGTGCGGGTCAGGTGAATTGGCCATGCTAAATTGCCCGTAGTATTAGGTAAGGGGCAAATGTAGGGGTATGGGTGGGTTGCGCTTCGGTGGGTCAGTGTGGACTTGTTGGGCTGAAGGGCCTGTTTCCGACACTGTAAGTAATCTAATCTAAAAAAAAAACACTCTTGACAGTCGCCTTTGAAATCCCCCGGCCAGAATTCATTTTGTGCCCTTGCCACAGTCAATGCTTTCTCCAAGTGTTGTTTAACATGGAGGAGGGCTGATTCAGCTGAGGAACGACGTTACGTGGTAATCAGTAAAAGACACTTTTGTCCATGTTTAATTTCTGTTATTTCTGTAATGTATGATTCCGTGAGTAAGCCTATGTCGGGCTGTTTCTTGACTAGTCTGTAAGGCAGTTGTTCCAATGTTGGCACCAGACATCAGGTGTTAGTAAGGAAGACTGCAGGTTCTAAAGTGATGTTTCTAATGTTGACTGTTCTGGTGCCCATTTCCATGCCAGTCGGTCCATCCGGTATCATTTGTTTGAAACTTTGTAGGGATTGGTACAACTGAATTACTCATTAGACAGTTTCAGAGGGCGATTGGGAGTCAATGACATTGCTTTGGGTCTGGAGTTGAATGTCAGCCAGACCAGGTGAGGATGGAAGATTCCTTCATTGCTGGATATTAGGGAACAGGTGGACTTTTCTGACAATCGGCAATGATTTCATTCTCAGCAGTAGATTCTTAATTCCAGGGATATTTTTACGTTATTGGATTGAATTTCCACCATCTGCAGTGGCGGGATTCAACCTGGATCCACAGAACAGGAGCTGATGTTTCTGGATTGATAATCTATTGGTAATACCATGAGACATATTGGAACCACATGTTGTACCCCGCTGCCATTTCTTGTGTTACCCTGCTTTTCATTCATTTCTTATGATTTTCTGGAATCACATCCTTAATTAAATCCTGATTGAAATATACAGTCATGAACGCCTTCTCGTCTACTCGAATTTCATCCAGTCTGTTTTGTTTGAACAGACATTTCAAGGCAGCTGTACACAAGAGAAGAGCAGGAAAAGATAATGGGTGATTGTGCACTGTCTCTGCCATCGGACCAGCATGTCTGTCCAGGAAGTATTTATTGTTGGTCACAAAACCTCAAATATTATGACATGGATGGAGTCCATTCAGCCCATTGTGGAGTCACAAGCTCTCGAACTGCACAATTGGAGTTATAGAGAGTGTGTGAAGGGAGATTTTGTGAGAGAGAAGTAAACAGAGAGAGAGAGCAAGTGAAGGGAGATAAACTGAGAGCGGAGAGAAAGGGGAGCGACTGACTGAGTGTGAGAGGAAGAGGTGTTAGATGAGGGTGAAGTTAGATAGATCAGAAGACGGCATTACGGTAGATAAATATGGACAGACAGAAGTTAGAAGCTTTATTTAGAAATTCCTCTGGTCGGCAAGCCCTTTGTCTGGGCGCCATACTTTGTGAGCACTATGCTGATACCGGCTGTCATCCCAGATTATTTATTTCCAACAATATCACAGAGCTGGGTTACTGACAGCTAAACAGGACCCATTAGGCCAATAGGTTGGTTCCATGGAGCAAGCAGAGATTTTAATTAGTCTGTGCCAAGAGCAGCAGGAAATGATAACCACCACCCTGCCTCCACGAACCCCCCCCCCCCACCCCTACCCCCTCTCCACACCAACACACACCGATACTGTATGAGAGACTAGGCCAAAGAATCTCAGTAAGGGGACTAACTGACAGAAGTGAAATCACGATCTTTTCTGTGGGTCAAATAATGATTGATAAAGTTTGCACACCACTTTCCTAGTGATGTAATTCACATATTCACATTTCAATTTATATAGCTCAATATCAGGAGTGTAGTTTAACAACATTATCTCTTTGTACTTTGCATATATTGGTGGGTGCACAAAATCATTTTGTTCCTATATTTTATATTGCATAAACGCATTTCATTAATATTATCTCTGCTAATTCCTCATTGTAGATGCATTCTTGAATCTGTTCTTCATATGAGTTATAAAGAGTAACATTGCAATTCTGGTAACTGGGGAACATCACTGTCCCTCTACCCCGTCTAATCAGCCATGTCCCCCAGTCCTCTCCATCTTCTGTCTTTTCACCAATATTATAATCACAATGTAATCGAAGTCCATGAAGTGACACTTCATGACAGTTCATTAACATCGATAACATCAGCAGCATGACCCAAGCTACCCTCTCTGATCCTGGAATAACAATCTGAACTGTGTTTGTCATGTTCAATTCGCTGTTAACGTATCCATGCTGTTTGTTTGTTGTAACCCACGTTTCTTTTGGCACAGTTTGCTCTCAGATCATGGATGATAGATGTTTTCTCAATGTTTAGCTGATTTTGCAATGACTGATCAGTAGTTATGGGATTTATTTCTTTACATATGAACAGAGAAGCATGTTTATGTTTCGTTAAATTTCTGGCATTACCTCCATATCCAAGGTTGGCTGAATGATTACACACAAACAATCTGCCATCTTCAACATTCTTTCCTTCAGTCATACCCACATCACACCTAGAATGCATAAATGTTCAACGTTATTTTGAATGTTAATAAAGTAATATTGAATTCAAAGGGGTTAACTGGAGATATTTGTTCAGTGGTTGTAATGATGTCAGTCTCCGTGGATCGTATGCGTCCTTAGAGAGTTCCTCTCTTCTATCAATAAGGGAATGCTTTCAGTGATGTATCATATAGTATGAGGGGAAGCATGGCCAACAGCAATAACAGGGATTAGCAGCTTCAGAGAGAAAGACAGGAGAGATGGGAATCTGGGAACATTAGATTGGAATTTCCCAACAATGGATAGGAGTCTATCCTATGGTCTGTACTGGCTTTCCCAACCTTGGATATCATTAGCATCGCGGATTGAAGATGTACTGATGGTTATTCAAGCTGGTTACTATCCTATCCTTGCTACAGTTGGTGTTCCTGGTAAGTCACTCTGTCTGTTTAGTTAAATGGTCTGAACTGAATCGATGCTGATGATATGCAGATTTTGGAAAGTTGCAAGCCAACATTTTCAGCTTCAATCAAAGATTCCATTCCTTAGAAATTATTACTAGCGAACTATTATTTACAAATTACTCACCAATACGCGAGGGTAAAACACACTGTTCTCAACCTCTTTGATTCATTTTCTCCTGCAAAGTGTACATCTCCATGTCCTCCCCACATACTAATCCTTTCCAATACCACCATTAAGACATCCCAGTCTCCTCCTCAGCCTCAGTTCAATTCCTGAATAAACCATCGTTTGTGCCTTTGTTAATTCCAGACATATCTGTTTCAAGTCCCATTCTAACCACGTGTCCTTTGGAAAATAATTGCACTTAAGATGTTTAACTTGTTCTCTGCACAAAATCTGAAAGATGGGCAGACAGTATATGGTGGATCACGTCATTGGCTCGTATTCTAGAACCACAGAATAATAATCTGCTGATATCGGCTTGCCTTATGCCCACTAGAGAAGGCAGTGGGTCATCTTTCTCTGGTCAAGTCTCTGTTTAACTGAAAACCCACGGCAATTTGTTTTACTATTTATTGTCTTGTGGAACAGTTGAAACAACCACTCAATTCAAGCTCGGCATAACATACTGGCCTGACCATGGTCGCACACATGCCGTGACGGCAGAACAAAATGAAAGGTAGTTCCCTTCCTCTGCCTGCATCCCATATTCCAACGGGTCATTTCTATTCAGTTAGGTAGACATTCACTGTTTTAGATGCATTCTTTGTGTTTGGGTCTCTGCCAAGAGTGATGTCCATCTTCATGGGCACCTCTGGTGCTGGCTTTATTAATGCTGACCTACAGATGTGAAGCTATTTTTAAATTCTACATCAGTGGCAGTGCATTGGAAATGAATGGTTTCCTGTCTCACACGAAAGAAACGGAGCCAGCTAAGTGATGGAAAGGAATTATTGTGATCAAACATGAGAGTGTTGTTGAGGCAGTATTTGGGGTATTGTGGACAGATTTTCTTTCCATTATAAGGAATGATCTCCTTACCACACAGAGAGTGAAGAGGAGTTCCACCAGATTAATCCCTGGGATGATGGCACCATGAGGAGTGAGTGAAGGTTGATCTCCAGCGCTGTGAGAGAATAAGAGGTGATTGCACTGAACTCTGAGAGTTATGGACAATCACTTCTTATATTCTAAACAGACAATGAGAAGGAGATAAATTCCATGACTGCTATTTCACTCAGGATGCATGATTCGGGATAGTTTAAGTGCCTGGGCGGATGTTACCCCAATCCACCCCAACCCCTACTCCCCATTGAGAGAGACGGAGAGGTCCAAGTTTTGAATAAACTCTCCTCACATTAGTACAGTGCAGTTGGTGTGTGATCCTGCACTGAATGTCATTTTATCCATCACCCCGACAGTAACCACAATACCTTCATTCTAAAACAGTTAACTATTCCCAACAGCTTCTGACCTTCATGAAGAACATGTATCTATCTTCACAGAGATGCAAGGTACTTCCTTAAGGTTTAGAACAGAGGTTTATAAGACATTGGAGCACAAATTAGGACAGTTAACCCATCGGGTCTGCTCCGTCTTTTAATCATCACCGATAGGTTTCTCAAACCCATTCTCCGTCCTTCTCCCCATAACCCTTTATCCCCTGGATAATCAAAGACTATCTATCACCATCTCAAATATCCTCAATGACCTGCCCCCACAGCCTTCTATGGCAATAAACTTCAACGATTCACCATTCTATCGTCAGTTCTTATATTCAATGCTCCCAATCATAATTGAAATTGCCCTCCTAACTACTGCCTCAACCTGCAAGCTGACATTGAGAGAACCCTGCACTAGAACTCCCAAGTCTCTTTGCACTTCAGATTTCTGAATTTTCTCACCATTTAGAAAATAGATCATGCCTCTATTCTTCGTTTCAAAGTGCATTACCTCACACTTTCCAACGTTGGAATGGATCTGACTATCTCTTTACCTGCCCAAATCCTTGTTCATCCTCTCCGCTTCCTCAATACGATCTGTCCATCTGCCTATCTTTGTATCATTTGCAAACTTAGCCAGTGTGCCCTGAATTCCCTCATCTGGATTGTTAGTATAACAATAAAAAGTTATGATTCCAACACTGAGCATTCTGGATCACCACTTGCCCCCGGTTGCCATCCTGAAAAATACTATTTTATCCCCACTCTCTGCTTCCTGCCAAACAGACAAGCTTCTATCCATGCCACTGCCTTGCCTCTAACACCACGGGCCCTTATCATACTCAGTAATCTCCTGCGTGACACCTTGTCAAAGGCCTTCTTGAATTCCAGGTGGATTAATCCATTGCCTGTGCTTGGTCGAGCTGCTCATTTCCTCTTCAGAGACTTCCAATAGATTTGTCAGGCATTAACTTCCCTTGATGAAATCATGCTGAATTTGGCCTAATTTACCAAACATTTTCAAGTATTCAGAAATCTCATCCTTCACAATGGATTCCAGGATCTTACCCACGGCAGACGTTAAACTATTCATGGTGGGTTTTTTTTTTGTCTTTTTCCTTACTCTCTTGTTAAAAAGGGGTGTCACGTTAATGGGTTTCCTGTGCTCTGGGATCATTCCTTACTCTAGTAGTTCCTGAAAGATCACCACAATTGGCTCCACTCCCTCTTCAGCTATCTCCCTTATAATACTGGGATGTAGTCCATCTGGTCAAGGTTATTTAACCACCTTCAGGCCATTACATTTTTTACTAGAATGTTCTCCATGGTGGTGGTGGGTGGGGCGGCATCATACTCAGCTCTGGCTCCTCAATCTCTTGAATGTTTAAGGTATTACTCGTGCCTTCCACCATGAAAGATGATGCAAAATAATTATTCAGTTCCTTGGGCATTTTATCATTCCCTACTGCTATATCTCCAGTATCATTTTCCAGCAGTCCAATGTTCACTTTTGCCGCTCTTTTATGCTTGATATAGCGAAAGAAACTGTTACAGTCTTCTTTTACATTACTGGCTAGCTTACCCCCATATTTAATAATCTCCCTCCTTATTTTATTTTGTTTGCCCTCTGTTTTGTCTTTGTAAGCTTTCCAATCCTCAGGTTTCCCACTGCACTTTGACACATTATATCAGTTCTCTTTTGCTTTTCTGCTATACCTAACTTCCCTAGTTAGCTACGGTTGTCCCAACCTCCCAATACAAGCTTCTTTTTCCTCAGGATAAATCCCTGCTGCATCCCGAATCACTCCAAAAAAAAACTCCTGCCATTACTGTTGCACTGTCTTTCCTGCTGGACCCGTTTCCCAGTCAATTCTACCCAGCTCCTCACTCAAGTCTCTGTAATTGTCTTTATTCAGCTGTAATACCGTTACTTTTAATTCTAACTTCTCCATCTGAAAGTGCAGAGTAAATTCAATCATATTATGTTCACTGTCACCTTAAGCTCCCCTCACCTAGTCTGCATGAACAATCTGCTCCAAAAGGCCATCTCATGCACCTCCCACACATTCATTTTCCTGCCAACCATTATCAATCTGAATTCCCACTCCACCTGTATAATAAAATCCCACATGATCACTGTAGCGTTGCCTTTCCTACAGATCTTTCTAACTCCTGGTGTATCTTACACCACAGCGCCCTGTATATGACTCCAACTGCGTTATTTCACATTTTTGATGCCCCAATTCTACAGAAACAGATTCTACACCATCTGACCTTATTTAATTTCGTATTATTGATTATTGATTCAATTCCATTCTTAATACTCAGACAACTGTGTCTCTCTGCCTACCTGCCAATCTTTTCCACAGGATGAATATCCTTGAATATTCTGCTCCCAATCCTGATCCTCTTGCACCGATGTCACTGTAATGCCCACTATGTCGGACCTGCCAATTTATGGATGAGTCACAAGCTCATTTACCTCATTCCTTATACTGTATGCACAGTTCAGTATTGTATTACCTGGCACTCTTCTCATTGTCATTTGTTTGTCCAGCTGTTGGTACCTACATGGACCCTGACCACTGGATCATTCCCCTCCCGCTCCAAGTTCTGCAACCCAGATGATATATCCCAAACCCGAGCACCATGTAAGCAACACAACCTTCAGAACTCTTAATCCCGATCACGGAGAACAGTATCTATGCTTTTAACTGTACTATCCCCAATTATCCAGCATTGGGCAGCATGGTGATACAGGCAATGCTGCCTCACAGTGCTTGGGACTCGGGTTCATTTCCAATCTCCGGACCCTGTCTGTGTGGACTTTGTACATTCTTCCCGTGCCTGCATTGGGAGCCTTAATTCTTTTCTCTCTCCACAGTACGTCTCTGTGTTTGCTTCAGATTTCTACCATCTACAGTATTTTTGCTTTTGTTCGATTGAGAAATGCAGCGAATGTGACAGGTTTTTGTAAAACCAGCCGTGGTTCGCGGTTTCCTCTGGGTGTTAAGGAATCGTGCCCGGTCACATGTCTGAGTGCAGTGTCCCTGGATGCCCAGTCCATCTCTCTCAGTTCTCTCAGTAGATCGGCACTACATGCAGCATTTCCTTATGCCACCCCTGGGCCTCCCCATACCCCATTGCCTGGCACTCGATGCTCCCTTCGCAGTACTGTGCACACAACGACACTGGGAACATTCTGACCCGCTGGAGATGCTGGGTAAAGACCCTATCATTGAAAGGAACAGAATAACTAGAATCCAACTGAATAGCAAAGCTGAGTAAACAGGTTGAATTACTTCCATCTGCTCTGACATTTTCTAATCTTCTGTTTATCCTCGTCCATCTGCAAATAGATGGCCCATATGTATGCCTTGTCAAACAGGTTTGGTGGCGGGGATAAATACCAGATCCGGTGGTGATTGGACTGATTCAGTGGTCTCACTTTCCTGACGTCACACTTAAGTTTTTATTATCAGTTTAAAGAAAAGGCCTTGCTGGAGTTGTGCTGGAAGGATATTTTGGCCATATTAGAATATGTCACGTGCGGGTAAGGTTAGGAATCGTAAGGTAGCGCAGTTAAATACACGGTCGGGGAGGCAGCACTTCCGATACATGGATCATTGGGATTCCCGAGTGGGGAGGATATACACAAAAAGGACGGTATGAACCTGAACTGGCAGGAATTTGCGATATGTGGATTATTGGGATTCATGGGTCAGTAGGATACACACAATAAGGACAGGATGCACATGAACTGATAACAATCTCCGATATGTGGATCATTGGGATTCCCGGGTTGGTAGGATATAAACAAGATGGACAGGATGGAGTTGAACTGGCAGCAATCTCCTGGCAGGCAGGTTAGCTGTTGTCTTTACGAGGGTTTAAACTAGTATGTGGCGGGAAGGGTGTGTGCAACCACAGCAGTAGGTCCAAAGGTACAGTGACTGAGGGGGAGTTGGAAAATAATCCCAGTACATCTAAGACCGAAAAAACAAAACAGAGGGTACTGAACACAGTGGCCTGGCAGACTGAAGTGTGCTGATTTTAATATGAGGAATCTGTTTGTTTGAACAGATATTTCAATGTTGCTGCATGTCAGAAAATAGGAAGAGATAATGGTTAATTGCCCACTGTGTCCTTCACTGGACCATCTTGTCTCTCCTGGCACCAAAACTTGTTACTGTGGGTCAGAGAACTTCAGAATTAATACAACACAGAAGGAGGCCATTCAGCCCACCATGTGTCCATGAGCTCTCCAACCTGACAACTTGGAAATAGAGGGAATGATCGGAGCTAGACTGAGAGGGAGAGAAATAAACAGAGAGAAAGATAGTGAAGTGAGATAAGTAAAGTGAAGAAAGGGAGCGACAGAGTGAATGAGAGCAATGCGTGTCAGATGAATGTGAAGTTAGATCAGGAGACAGCATGAGGAGAAATACACGGAAACGTTTTTTAGAAACTCTCACAGACTGTAAGCCCTTTGTCTGGTGCCATACCCTATGATCACCATGCTGATACTGGCTGTTATCCCAGATCATTTATCACCAATAACATCCCAGAGCTGAGTAGCTGACAGTGAAACACAATCCGATACACCAATAGACTGGTTCCAGGGAGAAGGTAAATTTATTTAAATATTCTGAGCCAACAGGAGATTGTAGCCCCTCTAGGCACTGCGTGAGAGGCAGGGTGGAATCTCAGTGAAGGGAATCACTGGCAGAGGGGAAATCAGGATCTCAGCTGTGAGTCAAAGAACGATTGATAAAGTTTGCACACCACCTCCATGATTTTGTAATTCACATTATAATTTATATAGTTCCACATAGCAAGTGTATTTGAACAATATTATCTTTTTGTAGTTTTCATATTTTGGTAGATACAGAAAAGCTTTTTTATCCTTGTATTTGTGTTGAATAAACGCATTTTATTACTGAGGAAGATAGGACCTGCTCCGATGTGACAGTCGTCATCTGAACCGTGCTGGGACCAGATTCCGAGTGAATCCTAATCAAAGCTGTAGACAGAGCTTTAAACTGATTAGGAGTGTGTGTGTGTGTGTGTGTGTGTGTGTGTGTGTGTGCGCGCGCACACGCATGCATGTGGTGGGGGGGGTGGAGGGGGTTGCATTTATAGGGTTTAATTAGAAAAGCCGACTTAAAAGACGAGATAAGAGTACAGAACTCAGGAGAGGCTATTAAAATCTTCAGCACATACACAAATAGGATAAAGCATCTGGAGCTGTTTAACATATCAAACTTCAAACGCACTGCAAAAATTAATGACAATGAGAAGAGGGACGGTTAGTGCAGGACTGAAGAGGTTACAATTGAATGCATGCTGTATGATGAATAAGGTATATGAGCTTGTGGCACAGAATTAAATCAGCAGGTAGGAAGAGATGGGCATCTGAATATTTAAGGATATTTATCCTATCGAAAAGATATGCTGGTGGGCAGAGGGAGTGGATTTGCATTATTAGTAAGAAATGAGATTAAATCAATTGTAAGAAAGGAAGTAAGGTCAGATGGTGTAGAATCTGCGTGGGTAGAATTGAGGAACCACAAAGGTAAGACAACCACAGTTGAAGTCTTGTACAGGGCTCCAAAGAGTAGTCAGGACCTGGGGCACAAGGTACACCAGGAGATAGAAAAGATGTGAAGGAACGGCAAAGTACAGTAATCATGGGTGATTTCAGTATGCAGGGGCACTGGTAACATTAGATTTGTAGTGGTTCACAAGAAAAGGAATTTTAGGAATGTTTATGAGATGGCTTTTGGAGCAACTTCTGGTGGAGCCCACTCGGGAACAGATGATACTGGATTTAATGACGCAGGATTCTTAATGGAGATTGGGGGAAGGTAAACTTCGGAAGCAATGATCAGAACATGATTGAATTTATTCTACAATTTGAGAGAGAGAGAAGATAGAATCAGAGGTA
This sequence comes from Hemiscyllium ocellatum, assembly GCF_020745735.1. Classification (NCBI taxonomy): domain Eukaryota; kingdom Metazoa; phylum Chordata; class Chondrichthyes; order Orectolobiformes; family Hemiscylliidae; genus Hemiscyllium; species Hemiscyllium ocellatum. The sequence continues at coordinate 901,793 of NW_026867726.1, read as the reverse complement.
ACAGTATTTCAGCTGAACTAAGGCAACTACAGAGGCATAAGGGAGAAGCTGGGTAGAATAGACTGGGAGAGGGGTCAAGCATGAAAGACAAGGGAACAGCAATGGCAGCAGATTCCATGATTAATTCAGGAGTCACAGCAGGGATTCTTGACGAGGAATAGAGGCATGGTACAGGGAGGACGAGGCAGCCAGGCCTGACGAGGGAAGTCAGGGATTGCATACAAGCAAAAGGGCAAGCATATAATGTGGTGAGGGGCAGTGGGAAAGGAGAGAAATGGAAACTTACAAAGACTAACAGATGGTAAAAAAGGACAGAGAAGATTAGATATGGAGGTAAGCTAACCAACAATACAAAGGACACTGTAAGAGGCTCTTTAGATATATAAAGTGCAAAAGAGAGGAACAAGTGAATATGGACCACTGGAAAATGATGCTGGAGAGACAGTAGTGGAAAACAAAGAAACAAAAGAGGAACTAAGCATTCAATGTTCATGGTGGAAGACACGAGTAATTTCCCAAACATTGAAGAGAGTAAGAGGGCAGAGCTGAATATGGTGGCCATCACTAAGAGGAACATGCTAGAAAACTGAATGGCCTGAATTTGGATAAATCACGTGAACCATATGGACCACACCCCAAAATTGTAAGGGAGATAGCGGAAGAGGTAGTGAAAGTGAAAGTGGTAATCTTTCAGGAACGACTAAAATCAGGAATGGCTGGAAAATTGCTAACGTGACACTCCATTTAATAAGGGAGCTAGGCAGAAGATGGAAAATTACAGACTGATTAGCATCGCCTTGTTTGTGGGTAACATACTGGAATCCATCGGGAAGGATGGGATTTCTGAATATTTGGAAGTATATAGCAAAATAGTGCAAAGTCAGCATTGTTTCATCAATGGGAGGTCATGCCTGACAAACCTATTGGAATACTTTGAGGGAGTAACGAGCAGATTTGACCAAAGAGAAGCAGTAGATGTTATCCACCTGTTTCTTTAAAATCCTTTGATAAGGTGCCACGCAGGAGGTTGTTGAGAAAGATTAGGGCCCCTGGTGTTACAGGCAAGGTGCTAGCTTGGATAGATGCATGGCTATCATACAGAAAGCAGACAGTGGGGATAAAATGATTCATTGACAAGTGGTATTCTTCAAGACTCAGTGTTGGGGCAACAAAATTCGCTTTGTGCATTAATGGACTACATGAAGGAATTGAGTGCATTCTGACTAGGTTTTCAAACAGTACAAAGATGGAATAGAGGGATAGGTAGCATCGAAGAGGTGATTCGGCTGCAGGAGGGTGCAGTAGCACCGTCTAGCACCCCACTGATGTTCACCTTCCATACCACCAACCTTGGGTTACAACGCATTACCCTCCGGCATTTCTTCCATCGACAGTCAGACCACACCACCAGAGATATACTAACCTCCCCACCCCTATCAGAATTCTACAGAGACAATTCCCTTCACCACTCCCTCGTTAGGTTCACGGGCCCTCCCTCCCACATCTAAACAAACCACCTTCCACTCCCAGCATCTTCCCTTGCCAGTGCAAGAGGAATGAAACCTGTGCCAACAACTTCCTCCTCACCTCCATCCAAGGCCCAAAAGGATCCTCCCACATCAGGCAGAGAAGATCCTGTGCATCCAAACACTTCATCTCCTCTGTCCACTGCTCCTGGTCTCCTCTACACTGGGAAGACAGGACGTCAACTTGAGGACGGTTCAGGGAACACTCTCCATCACACACCCAACAACCCCACTTCCCTGTGGCTGAATACTTCGCCTCTCCCATCACTCCTCCAAGGACATGCAATCCTTGGCTTCCTCCACTGCCACATTCTAGCCACCAGACGTCTTCCACATTGGAACCCTTCAACCACACGGTATCCGGCGTAATGTCACCAGCTTCCTCATCTCCTCTCCCTCCACCTTATCCCAGATCTAACCCTCCAACTGAACACCGCCTGTTGAACTGTCCTACCTATCTATCTTCCTTCCCATCTATCCACTCCACCTACCACTCGCACCACTAACCTTCATTTAGCCATTATTTTCCAAGCTACCTTCGTCCCAGCCCCTCCCATTCATCTCTCAACCTCCTTCCGCCACCCACTTCATTCCTGATAAAAGCTTTATGACTGAAACGTCGAATATCCTGCTCCTCAGAGTCCGCCTTGCTTGCTGTGCTTTTCTAGCAACACACTTTTGGACTCAGTTCTCCAGCATCTGTGATCCTCACTTTCTCCTGCTGAAGGATTTGCACAGGTTAGGGGAGTGAGCAAAGAAGTGGCAGGTAGAGTATAACTTGGGCAAGTATGAGGTCATGCAGTTTGCCAGGAAAAATAATGGCATGGACTATTTTCTAAATGGCGAGCTAGTTCAGAAGACTCGGGGGTGGTGGGGGGAGGGTGGTGGGGCGTTGCTAGTCCAAGGATCTTGAAAAGCAAACCTGCAGGTTGTCAGCAGTTGGGAATGCAAATAAAATGATTCCATTTATTTCAAGAGGGCTTGAATATAAATTCAGGGATGTACTTCTGACGCTCTGTAAGATTTTGGTCAGGCTACATTGGATTATTGTGCACAGTTTTGGGTCCCATATCTCAGGAAGGATGTATTGGCCCTGATGCATTTTCTGATACGATTCACGAACGTGGTCCCAGGAATGAAAAGCTTAACATATGAAGAACATCTGAGTGCTCTGGGTGTATATTTGATAGAGTTCAGAAGGATGTTAGGAGGTCTAATTGAAACGTACAGAACATTGAATGACTTGAACAGGGTAGATTTTGGGAAGATATTTCCAATGGAGGGGAGACTAGGACCGAGGGGACAGAGTAAAGAGAAGACTTTTTTCATATACAGATAAAGATTAACCTATTCAGCCAGAGACTGGTGACTCTGGGGAATTCACTGCTACAGAAGGCTGTCGAGGCCAGGTCATTGAGTATATTTAAGAGTAAGACAGATAGGTTCTTGATTGTAAAAGGGATGAAGGGTTACAGATTGAAAGCTGGAGAATGGTGTTGAGAAGCTTAACAGTCATCATTGAATGGCAGAGCAGGCTCAATGGGCTCATTCCAAATGTATCCTGGAATTTGATCTTCTTATGATTTTTAAAGAGTAACATCCCAATATTGATGACTGGGAAATATCATGTTCCCTCCCTCCAGTCTCTGCAGCCATGTCCCCAATAATATAATCACACTGAAACTGAAAAGCAGTGCATGGTAGTTAATCACAGTTGATTGACATCGACAACATTAACAACATGACACTCACCTGCCCTCTCTGATCCTCGACTCACCATCTGAATTGTGTTTCACGTCATATTCTCTGTTTACGTATCCATGCCATTTGTCCGTTATAATTCATGTTGTCAAAGACACACTTGCCTGTCAGATTATTGACGAGAAAAGTTCTCTCGAAATTTTACTGACATTATAATCACTGATTAGTAATGACAGACTGTATGTTTCCATTTATAAACGGAGAAACTTGTTTATGTTCTGAAAATCCTTTGACATTTCTCCCATATCCAAGGAAGATTGAATGATTACACGCAATCAATCTACCATCTCCAATATTCCTTCCCTCAGCCACCCCCACATATCCCAAGCTGAATCCGAATCTGAGAACATTACATTGGAATGTTCAAACAATTGACAGGAGTTTATCCTCGGGTCTTCAGTGGCTTTCTCAGCCTTGGATATCCTCAGCATCACGGATCGAGGATATCCTTTGGATTATTCAAGGTGGTTACTATACCATCTTCGCCATAGTTGGTGTTCCTGGTAAGTCATTATATTTGTCGACTAAACCAGGTTGAACTGGATTTCTGCTCATGATATGTACATTTTGGAAAGTGCAAGTCAATATCTTCAGTTCCAAACAAAAATTCATTTCCTTATATATTATAACTATCAAATGACGATTTTTAAATTACTCACTGATATGCGAGAAGGAACCAGACTCTTCTCAAACTCCATAATCCATTTTGTCCTTCACAGATTTACATCTCTATGTCCTCTCCACTCACCAATCCTGTCCAATACCACCATCATGATATCCTAGTCTCGTCCTCAGTCTCAGTGCAACTTCTGAAGAAACTATTTGTGCCTTTGTTCAATCCGAATGCAACAGTTTCACGTTCCTTGTAATCACATGTCCGTCATTAAATAATTGATCTTGAGAATGTTTAACTTGTTCTCTGCACGTAAGGGAAGACAGTTTATGGTGGTCAATCCGTTGACTCATAATCTGTAGCCACAGAATAATGGCCTGTTGATATCTCATGAAGGAAATTGGGGAGTTTAAAAGTAACCATTATCATTTGTTATGAAAAACAATCTGCTTGCCTCAAGTCCTTTAGGGAAGTCAATGTGTCATGCTTACCTCGTCAGGCTTCCGGGTGACTTCTGTGATGAACACGTGGGTGTTCTGTACCTTTGAGAGAAAGAAAACCAACAATAACTACCTGACAGCACCAAAAGTTCTGAAAATGGATATAATGTATCATTTGGTCGAACAACCCGATTAGCTCATTGTGTTGAAACAAATTCAGCAAAACATTTTAAAATATACCCCAAAATACCAACCTTCAATCAAGTATTAATTTGTTATATTGGCAATCTTAACAGCCAATGATACAATCCAATAGTTTGGCGGTGCAAGACCATGGAAAATTGAACAGTTTAGAGGAGAACTGCCAAGCTACCATCATGCAAAGACAGCCTGAAAAATAGCTCTCCTTCGGGTACCCTTATTGATTAGTAACTAGTGAAGTAGAGTCCCCAAGAAGAAAAGAAGACAGGAATATGGAGAAGAATCGAAAGCTTCTTGGTTTTGAGATAAGAAATTTTGTTTTGTAAATATTGACTAGGAGTCTTATCGGCCTAGGATTGTGAAGGGGGAAGGTCAAAGACAGGTTTGCGGAAGAAGTTGTAAATAGTTGTTCATTTATTATTCTCTGTTATACTTTAAGGAATAAAGATATTAATTTTTACTTTAAATAGATTTGGACTCTAGAATTATCACCGATTACAGCATGGGATAAATCTTTTCTCCGTTGTTGGTTTTAATTAAGCATGAAGATTTATCATGTGTTGTAACACTACAAACCCACAGCAAAGTGTTTTACTCTTTATGGTACTGTGGAACAACTGAACCAGCCACTCAGTTCAAGATCTGCACAACATGCTGCACTGGCCAGAGCTTCATACATCCTGTGAGAGAAGAATAAACGTAAAGATAGCTCCGTTTCTCTGCCCGTTTTCTGTATTGCTGCATCTCATTTCCATTCAGGTACGTAATCATCCCCTATTTTAGGTGCATTCAATCTCATTGAAATTCTCCCTGAGAGTGATGCATGTCTACATAGGTATCTCTGGTGCTGACTTTATTGATGCTGACGTACAGATGTAAGGGAATTATACAGTTGACAGAGCGAGAAAACTAAGTTTTGACACATTCTGGGGACGTGGATGAAGAAAGACAAAGGCATTCTGTGGAAGGAGTGAAATGACTGAAATCGAATCTCGTTGTGAACATTTATATGCTCAGAGTCAATATTATATATGTGTGTGTGTGTGTGTGTGTGCGTGTGTGTGTGTGTGTGTGTGTGTGTGTGTGTGTGTGTGTGTGTGTGTGTGTGTGTGTGCATTGCAATCATAGAATCACAGAGTCATAGAGATGTACAGCATGGAAGCAGACACTTCAGTCCACCCACTCCATGCCCCCAGATTTCCCAACCCAATCTCCTCCCACCTGCCAGCACCCAGCCCATATCCCTTCAAACCCTTCTTATTCATATACCCATCCATATGCCTCTTAGATGTTGCAATTGCATCAGCCTCCACCAAATCCTCTGGCAGCTCATTCCATACACGTATCACCCACTGCGTGAAAAAGGTTGCCCTTTAGGTCTCTTTGATATCTTCCCCCTCTCACCCTAAACCTATGCCCTCTAGTTCTGGACACCCCGACCCCAGGGAAAGATTTTGCTTATTTATCCTATCCATGACCCTCATAATTTAGTGAACATTTATAAGGTCACCCCTCAGCCTCCGACGCTCCAGGGAAAATAGCTCCAGCCTGTTCAGCCTCTCCCTATAGCTCAAATCCTCTAGTCCTTGTAAATCTTTTCTAAACCTTTTCAAGTTTCACGACATCTTTCCGAAAGGAAGGAGACCAGAATTGCCCGCAATATTCCAACAGTGGCCTAATGAATGTCCTGTCCTGCCGCAACATGACATCCCAACTCCTGTAGTCAATACTATGACCAATAAGGGAAAGCATACCAAACACCTTCTTCACTATCCTTTCTATCTGCTACTAATAGAAGAAGATTAGGAGATCTAACATGAATCCATCTTTGTATATTGATAGATCATTTTACTAAAGGTGGAGTTGTGAGGATCCTATCACTATAAAAAGGTTATTTTCTCTTGTTTTTTTTTAAGAGAGGTTTTAAAGACAGAGGTGCGAAACTGCTGTCTGAAAACAGTTTACGTAAATAACTGAGGAGGCCTTTAGGTTTTATTAAAACGGTGATAACAATGGAAGGGCAGTGGCCAGCTCTCCCAGACCAGGGTTTCTCTTTTTTTTTGCTGCTGTATTCAGAAGCTGTTGGAGATCCCATCAGGGTTCGAAGTTTCAATAAATGATCCCCAGCTGCTTTTCTCTCTGAGATGGTTGTTGATGTTGATTTTTCCTGGATCAAAAAACTGCATGTAAGAATCTGTATTTGAATTTATCTTTGTGCCAAGCAGTGTATACCAAGAAGGTACGGTATCTATTGTTTGTGTAACTGTTCCAACATATAAGCTCTCCCAAAATTTTCTTTGATTGTATTTTAACTAAAGAATTTGAATAGATAATATTTGGCTTAATGTTGAGTGCTTTGACCAGTCACAACATATCTGGAAAACGCACTTCACGTCTCTCTTTCAAATAAGGAAAGGTTTGGGTCTAAGCGGCCTTCTTAAAGTATTTTGTGGGGATCTGGTCTGGTCCACAATATTTGTAGCCGAGGGGTTTCTGACTGACTCCTGTTGTTGAAACGTTAGTGGAGTTGCTGGGGATGGTTTGCTGGGGCTTGTGCTGTGAGCTGCCTCAGACATTCAGTGAGACTGGAGGATTTGGTGACCCAACTTTGGATGGAGCATGGGGCCTATGGTAACAGCATCTGGGTGTGTAACATGAACACCAAATGGAACAGAGGCTGCAGACAGGGGAAGCTCTGAAACCACGGAGTGAGTGTGTGTTGGGAAAGGGATCTGCTGTATCCACTCCAGGTTTTCCAGGAACAGCTTCCCAAGTTACACTTAACCCAGGAGCAGAGTATGAGGGGATCTGGACTGAACACGGATCTGGTCACAGAGCGGTGTCACCTTCTTCAACACGATCTTCAGCTTCACGCCAGGGGGAAGACGGTGCTGCCGGTGGCTATTAGGGTCACAGTTTCATTCAGCCTCTGTGATCCGAAACTTTCCAGGCCGGAGTCGGTGACAGCTCCGTCTTCTCCCAGTATCTCAACATCAATGTCACCATTCGCTGATGGAGGATGTATATGGTGGATGAGAGTAATACATTCCCTCTCCCTCAGCGGGAAGCTGCCAGGTGTATGCTTATTTTCCCAGTATAGTGAGATTCCCGAAAGTGTACATGGTATCTGCAGAGTAGCCATTACATGGGGAGAGGTAGAGGAACTGAAGGAGCTCTCACTCTATTAATGTTACAGGTTGTCCATGTACAGTATATTATGTTGGTGAATACCCCTGTCCTGAAAGCAGCCATTGTTCCTTCATTCAGAAGCAGGCAGCCATTCCCATCGTCTACGGGTCTCCATGTAGAAAGGAATAATTGTATCTTGGATAAAGGCCTTCCCCTTACTACACGTTTCAAAACACCATCCCCACCACCAACCAACCACATCAAAAGTATTCCATGTGTACAGAGAGCAATGGGGTCACTCGGATTGTCAATGAGCAGACCATCAGGGATGGAGAAAAACCTTCCATGTCTGAACGGGTCTCCGTGAACCCCCCAGTACACAGTATCACGAAGTCCTGTAATCCCTCTCCATTTCAATAACATACTGCCTTCCATTATTCCTGTAAATGAGATTACAGGTTATATTATGTTGTATTCCACCTGCCAGATTATTATCCATTGTCTTTAACTTTCTGTACCTATGTGCAGACACTCCACCCTCTCTTGATAATTTAATCTCTTGCATATCCAAGCAACATCACCAAACTCAGTATATGTATATCTGTTCCAACCTCCTGATCATTGATGTAGATTGTAAATAGTTGAGGTCCCCGCACTAGTCACTGTGTGACTCCACTGGTGACGTTCTGACAAACTGATTAAGACTGACTTATCCAGAGAGCCTGCTTCCTGTTTGATAGACAGTCCTCCCTCTATACTGTGTAACACGGTCGAAAGGCTGAGTATGGACGAGGAGCATCAGTCAGGCATCCAACCCCTCAAACCTGCTCCGCCATTGAATACAATCATGGCTGATGTTATGTTCCACTTTCCTGATAACTCTCCATCCTAAGACACCTTTTTTTGCAGGAATCAGTTGAGGGAACTATCTCTGAGCTCCTTCCAATATAACAATACACTTTCTTCATTGAGTAGAAAAATTCTTTACACACTACTCCAATGTGATCTCACTAAGATCCTGTACAGAGGCAGCAAAAACATTACCAGGCTGCTGAAAGGTTCCCATCCATTTTAGAGCAGTCTCAGCTCTCTAGGGTAATACACAGCATTGTTTAAAATCATTGTCCTTCTCTACTCCACATGCATAACGGGAGATCTAGAGAAAATCTCACAATAATGCTTGAGAAGAGCATGAATAACGTGGCGAGATGACCTCTAACATTAATTTTATTTAGAATCTGACCATTGGGGAGGTGCCAGAGTGCTGGAGAACGATTAATACGGTCCCACTTCACAGTAATCATGATTTGGAAATGCTGGTGTTGGACTGGGGTGTCCAAAGTTAAAAATCACACAACACCAGGTTATAGTCCGACAGGTTTAATTGGAAGCACACTAGCTTTCGGAGCGCCACTCCTTCATCAGGTGATTGTGGGGGACAAAATTGTAAGGCACAGAATTTATAGCAAAAAATTACAGTATGATGCAACTGAAGCTACACATTGAAAATTACCTTGATTGTCTGCTGAGTCTTTCATCTATTCGAATACCATGATAATTTTGCTTCTTCCGTGTGTAAATCAAAAAACCATATTTTAAAAGTTGCATTCTCAGGTTAACTGTAACAATTGGGTTAGTTACACAATATGTCGAAGGTGTTAGCGCCCTGTGTTCTCTGTCTATGCCATGCTTTTAGATCGATTCTAACCTAAATAGTCAAATAACAGAGTTTTACTGTATTCCTGCAGTTTTTGAGCAAAGTACAATGTAACAGTGCAAGTACAAATTCACCCCACAAAATATTTGTGCGCATGTGGGTCTTTGTCTGTCTGTGCGTGGTGTTTTTGTCTTGGTTGGGGGTTGTGAGTGTGAGAGGGTGTGTATATGTGTGTGTAGTGATGTAGGGTGTTTTAAGTCTGTGAGGGGGTGCATATGTGAGCATGGGAGTGTCTGGGGTGGGGGTTTGCGAGTGTCTGTGAGAGACAAGGTATATGTGCCTGCATGAGTGTAGAGTGGTCTAAGTCTCTGAGAGCATTCATGTGTGAGTATGGGAGTGTGTGTGTCTGTAAGGTTGTGTGCGAGTGTCAGTGTGCGTGTCTGTGCATATATGCGTCCATGTGTATGTGTGTGTACAGGAGTGACTCTGTGTGTGTGTGTGTGTGTGCGTGCATGCGTGTAGGTGTGTCTGTGCGTGTATATAGTGCAATGGTGGTCACCTGTAGTATGACATGAACCCAAGGGCCTGGTTGAGGCCCTCCCTATGGGTACTGATCTTAGCTATCAGCCCCTGTTTGGCCACTTCTCGCTATTGCCAGTCCCGAAGTCTGCCTTGGAGGATGGTCACCCGAAGGTCCGAGGTCGAATGTCCTGTACCACAGAAGTGTCCCCAACTGGGAGACAACACTTCTCTCTGTTGATTGTTGTGTGGAGCCCATTCATCCTTTGCCGTAGCCTTTGCTCGGTTTCCCCAATGTAGCATACCTCCGGGCGCCCTTGCTTGCAACGTATAAGATCGACAATGTTGGCTGAGTCACATGAGTACCTTCCACGTACATAGTGGGAGGTGTCCTCACATGTAATGGTGATAACCATGTCCACACTCTGACACGTCTTGCAGCGCCTACCATGACAGGGTTGTATGAAGTTGTCCTGAGAGCTGGGCAGCTTGCTACGAACAATGATCTGTTTGAGGTTTGGCAGTTGTTTAAAGGGAAGTAGTGGAGGTGTGGGGAAGGTCTTGGCGAGGTGCTCAACCTCATTGATAATGTGTTGCAGGTCACGAAGAACATGGCATAGTTTTTCAGCTCCTGGGAAGTACCGAACAACGAAGGGTACCCTGTCGGTTGCCCCAGCAAGGTACCACAATGACTTCCTTAGGAGATAGACATGTGCTGCAACCGACAGGGTACCCTTCGTTGTTCAGTACTTCCCAGGAGCTGAAAAACTGCACCATGTACTTGGTGACCTGCAACTCAATATCAATGAGGATGAGCACCCCGACAAGACCTTCCCATACCTCCACTGCTTGCCTTTTAACAACCGCCAAACCTCAAACAGATCATTGTTCAGAGCACATTGCCCGGCTCTCAGGACAACTCCATACAACCCTGTCAAGGTAGGCGCTGCAAGATGTGTCAGAGGTCGGAGATGGATACCACCATTACACATGGGGATACCTACCACTATGTACGTGGCAGGTTCTCATGTGACTCAGCCAACGTTGTGTATCATATACTTAGCAGGCAAGTATGCCCTGAATCATGGTATATTGGGGAAACCGAACAAAGGCCATGGAAATGGATGAATTGGCACCGCACAACAATCAACAGACAGGAGTGTTGCCTCGCAGTTGGGGAACACATCAGTGGTCCAGGACATTTGACCTCGGACCTTCAGGTGACCATCCTCCAAGCTGAACTTCGGGACAGACAACAGGGAAAAGTGGCCGAGCAGAGGCTGATAGTTAAGTTCCATATCCATAACGAGGGCATCAACCTGCACCTTAGGTTCATGTCACACTACAGGTGACGACCATTGCACTATATACACATCTACACACAGACACGTCTACACTTACACACACACACTATACAAACACAGAGCCACTCCTATACATATATATACACACGGAAGGCACACACACACACTCTTACAGACATACACCCTCCCACACTCACTCATGCATCCTCTCAGAGACATAGGCCACTCTACACTCATGCGCGCACATATACCCTCTCTCTCACAGACACACACAACCCCCCAGCCCAGACACACACACACACACACACACACACACACTCCCACACTCACACCTACACCCCTCACAGACTTAAGGCACTCTACACTCACTACACACATATACACTCTCTCTCACACTCACAACCTCCAACCCAGACAGACACACAAACAGACTGACACAAAGATCCACAAGCACACATATATTTTGTGGGGTGAATTTGTAATTGCAGAGTACATTATACTTTGCTCAAAAACTGCATGAATTAATGTAAAACTCTGTTATCTCACTTTTTAGATTAGAATCGTCTAAACATCATGGCATAGACAGAGCGCTAACACCTTTGACATATTGTCTAGCTAACACCAATTGTTACATTTAACCTGAGGAAGCAACTTTTTTTTTACAAAAAGTTGTTTTTGATTTACACAGGAAAGAAGTGAAACTATCATGGTTTTCGAACAGATGAAAGACTCAATACATGGTCAAAGTAATTTTCAATGTATAATTTCAGTTACATCTCTCTGCAAATTTTTGCTATAAATTCTGTGCCTTACAATTGTGTCCTCCACAATCACCTGATGAAGGAGCGACGCTCCAAAAGCTAGTGTGCTTCCAGTTAAACCTGTTGGATTATAACCTGATGTTGTGTGATTTATAACTTCACAGTATGGTTGGTAGAGATAGACCAGGGAAGTATAGTTGAACGAGTATTAATTCACAGTTAAGGAAACTACTGGAGAAAACACGGAAGGATAAAATTGAACTCCAATCAGAGTAGCAAGATCGGATCAGGGATAATCATCATGATTTTATCATAAGGAAGTCAAATCTAATGAATTTGATTGAATTAGTTTGAGGAGGTCGTTTATTTAGTATTGCAGCAAGGCCTTTGACAAAGCCCCATATGGGAAACTTTAAAATAAAGTAAAATCTCATGGAATCAAGGGTAATGTGACAAGTTACAACGAAAAGTTTCTTAGTGTCAGGGGTCAGAGGGTGGTGGGATAATGCAGTTTGTGTGACTGGAGACCAGTGTCCCCTGGTGTACCACAGGGATAAGTGCTGTTTCCCTTATTATTTGTGGTTTTCATAAATGGTGCAGATATGAATGAAGGGGTTGGGTGAAAGGGGTGGGGATTGTGATAAGCAAGTTTGTGTTTGCCTGGTTGATTGGCAATGAGGAGAAAGGTCTTATGTTACAGAAAGATACAGATGGAATGGTCAGATAGTCAGATCAATGGCAGATGGAACGTAACCCTGATAAATATGAGGTGATGCACAGTGGAAGAAGGAACCAGACAGGGGAGTAATCAATGAATGGCAGCACATTGAGAAGCTCAGTTCGTTCTTCTCCACACATCACTGAATGGGACTGAGCAGGGTAATGGACTAGCTAAGAACTGGACCTTGGGTGTAGCGTTAATCAATCGGGGTGTAGATTATAAGAACTATACACAGCATTGGTTAGGCCAAGATGGAATACTCTATGTAGCTCTGGAAGCCACTTAAAAGGAAGGGCATGGTTGTACTGGATGGTATGCAGAGGAGATTCACCAGGATGTTCCCTGGGATGGAGCATATCGCTATGGAGAGAAACTGGATAAGCTCGGGTTGTTTACATTGGAGCAGAGAAGGCTGAGGGGGATGTGATTCAGAAGGCAACGATTATGAGAAGCATGGACGTGGGCGGATAAACAGCAGCTGTTCCTTTTAGTCAGAGAGTTGAGAACAAGCGAGAACACTTTTAAAGTGAAGGGTTTGAGAATTAGAGAGAATTTGAGGTTTGTTCTTTGCCCAGAAGCTGTTAGGGTCTGGAATTCACTTCCTGAGAGCGGAGGTATCACAGGTAGCCTCACAACCATCAAAAAGTACTTGGACGAGCACTTGGAAGTGTTATAACATTTCCTGCTATGGGCCTGTTGTTGGAAAGTGGGACTAATATAGATCGCCCCGTAATTCTGTTGGTCTATACTCCTGTGAATATATGGTGTGGAAGGTCAATTATTGAGTAGCAAAAGGCAGGATTTGATGGGTTTTTGAAGAGTATATTCACAAGGTTATAAGAGTGAACTCTAATAGCTCGACAAATCATGTCAATGTGAGAAGTGTGAGAAAACAAGTGCAGTTTTCTTACATTATGAAACCAGAGAATGGGCAATAGGGAACAGGGAAATGGCAAAACTATGAAACAGCTACTTCAGTTCTGTCTTCACCGAACTTTGTAACAATACGAGGAGAAGCAAGTCGGGTGTGGAAAAAGGTACTAGTACATGGAACATAGAACATAGTAAATAAAAAATTTAGAAGAAATTATTGGGACTGAAATTAATGGTCACAGACAACAGTAACACGGATTTATGAAATGGGGATTATGTTTGAGAAACGGTCTGGGAGACAATCATTTGGATTTTCAGGAAAGTTTTAGTAAAGCTAGTTTGCAAAATAAAATCTGAGTAAATTGGGGCGAATATATGACCATGTTTCTAGAATGGGACAGCTGGCAGGAAGCAGTAAATAGAAACAAACAGGCTTGTCAATCAACAGCCTGGCATTGTCTCTAAGATATGATTCTGTGAGTATGACTATTTCCCAGACACCCTATCACCTTCCCTGGATATCCGGCACGGTGGCACAGTGGTTAGCACTGCTGCCTCACAGCGCCTGAGACCCGGGTTCAATTCCCGACTCAGGCGACAGACTGTGTGGAGTTTGCACGTTCTCCCCGTGTGTGCGTGGGTTTCCTCCGGGTGCTCCGTTTCCTCCCACATTCCAAAGATGTGCGGGTCAGGTGAATTGGCCATGCTAAATTGCCCGTAGTGTTAGGTAAGGTGTAAACGTAGGGGTATGAGTGGGTAGGGGTATGGGTGAGTTGCGCTTCGGCGGGTCGGTGTGGACTTGTTGGGCCGAAGGGCCTGTTTCCACACTGTAAGTAATCTAACCTAATCTCCTGTCTCACCAGCAGAACAGACAGAGAAGAGCCAGGGAATTCCTAGAGGTATGGCACTCATCCACAGATTCAATCAATAAGCACATTCACTGGACCCAATATACCGGCCAGTGTAGCGGACAGCTGGAACTGACAACCGGAAGTCGCAGGTACAAATCACTATAAATGCCGAGGAAACATCACAGAAGCGCTTCACAGGAGGCTCCCAAGCACTGAGGATGTCACCTAGACATGGGACGAAACGTCTGCAACACAAATTCCCAGCTCGGCGAACAGAACCACAACAACGAGCACCCGAGCTACAAATCTTCTCCCAAACTTTGAATTAGTTATTATTAATAGTTATTAGAATTAGTAATAGACACAGCAGAAGTGACGGCGCAGTAGGATACAATTGGAAGGGAATTGCTCTGGGATTCCTCAACAGTGACTCTGTATCCCATGAAGTCTTATGGTATCAGTTTACCCATGGGAAAAAAAAATCTCCTGCTGATTACCATGTACCAGCCTCTCTTAACTGATGAATCAGTACTCCTCCATGCTTCACAACACTTGGAGGAAGTCCTGAGCTAGGCAAGGACGCAAATTTCAATGTCCACCACCAAGTGTGGCTCAGCTGCAGCATTACAGATCGAACTGGTCGCGATCTAAAGATCATAACTGCTAGGCTGGGTCTGCCGCAGTTGGTGAAGGAACTAACAAGAGACATATTTGATCTCATTCGTCCTAATCTGCCAGTTGCAGAAGTATCACTCCATGACAGTATCTGGAAGAGTTACCATCACATAGTCATTATGGAGACAAAGTCACACCTTCACATTGAGAATAGCCTCCATCATATTGGGTGACACTATCACCGTACTAAATAAGACAGACTTCGAACAGATCTAGCAGTTCAATCCTGGGTTTCCATAAGGTGTTGTGAGTCATCAATAGCAGCAGAATTGTACTCTTGCTCAACCTCATGGCCTGGCATATCCCCCTTGCAACAATAACCATCAAGCCAGAGAATCGACCCTGGTTCAATGGAGTGTGCAGGAGGGCAGTAGCAGCATCAGGCATTCCTGAAAATGAGCTGTCAGCCTGACAAAACCACCAAAAAGGACAACATGTGGCCAAACAGCATAAGCAGTAAGTAATAGACAGAGCTATGTGATCCCAAAAGCAGCGGATCAGATCTAAGATATGCATTTCTTCCACATCTCGTCGAGAAATGGTAGGGACAATTAAACAAGTCATTGGAGGAGGAGATTAAACAAATATCCCATCCTTAAGGATACAATATCCCAGCACGTCAGCGCAAAAGAGAAGGTTGATGCATACTCAACAATCTTTATAAGAAATGCTGATTGCATGATCCATCTTGGCCTCCTTCAGTTGTCCTCAGTAATTAAGTTACCAGTCATCAGCAATTCCATTTAGTCCACGCGATATCTAGAAACGGTTGTAGACACTGGATACTTCAAAGGGTACATACCCTGACTACATTCTGGAAATAGTAATGAAAACTTGTGCTCTAGAACTTGCCACTTCCCTAGCCAAGCAGTTCCCATACAGTTACAACAATGACATATATCCGATTGTGTGGAAAGGTACCCAAATACATGCTATACATAAAGAGCAGAACAAATCCAATCCAGCCAATTACCAACCCATCAATCTACTCTCTATCGTCCGTAAAGTGATGGAAGGTGTCAGTGCTTTCAAGCAGCACCTGCTCAGCAATAACCTGGTCAATGATGCCCAGTTTGGACTCCACCAGAGCAACTCAGCTCCTGACCTCATTACCTCAACCATGGACAAAAGGGCTGAATTCCAGAGGCGGGGTGAGCGTGACAGGGCTTTAAATAAAAGCTGCCTTCAACCAAGTGTGGCATCAAGTGACCTTAGCAAAACTGGAATCAATGGGTATCCGGGTCAAACTCCCCGCTGGTTAGAGTCATACCTGACACGTAGGAAGATGGTCATGGCTGATGAAGGTCAGTAAACTCAGCTCCAGGACAAGTCTGTAGGAATCCCTCGAGCAGTGGCTTAGGCCCAAGCGTCTTCAGGTCTGCTTCATCAATGGCTTGCCTCTATTATAATGTCAGAAGTGGGGATGTTCGCCATTGATTGCACAATGTTCAGCAACATTTGTGGCTCCTCAGATACTGAAGTAATCCATGTCCAAATGCGACAAGATTTGGACAGTATCCAGGCTGACAAGTGGCAAGTAATATTGACGCCACAAAAATGCCAGACTCTGACCATCACCACAAAAATACAATCTAAACACTGCCCCTTGGCATTCAATGGTGTTACCATCACTGAATCCCCCAGTATCAAAATCCTGGAGGGTAATCATTGCTCAGAAACTCACTGGACTCGCCCAAATAAACACAATAACTACAAGAGAAGATCAGAAGCTATGAATACTGCAGCGAGTAACTCACATCCTGACTTCCAAAAGCCTGTCCATTTTCTACAATGCATAAGTCATAAGTGTGATAGAGAACTCCCCATTTTTCTGGATGTTTGCAGACCCAACAACACTCAAGAAGCTTTAAAACATCCAGGATCCAGGACATAACAGCCAGTTTGAGTGTCGTTTCATCCACAATACTCCACCATCAATGCTCAGCAGCAGCAGTGTTTTACTATCTACAAACTGCATTGAAATGATTCACCAAAGATCCTCAAACACCATCTTCCCAACTCACGACCACTTCTATCCAGAAGGACAAGGGCAGCAGATTATTGGGAACACCACCATCTTCAAGTTCCCCTCCAAGCCATTCACCATCCTGATTTGGAAATATATCACCGTTTCTTCACTGTAACTGGGTCAGAATCCTGGGATTCCCTCCCAAATGGCATTGTGGGACAGGTGGACTGCAGCAACTCAACAAGGCAGCTCATCACCACCTGCTCAAGGGCAACTAGGGACAGGCAATAAATGCTGGCCCAGCCAGTGACACCCAGATTCACGAAGTAAATAAGTCAGAAAAATAAAATTAACAGAAGAAAGTTGCTGAGGTCTCGCAGGGATCAGTGCTCGGGCCCAACTGTTCACAATACGCATTAAACATTTGGTTGCGGGAATCGCATCCCAGCTTGCTGACAGCACTAAAGGATGTGGGATTGTGAGTGGGCGAGGAGGTTGTAAAAAAAAGCTCCAAGGTGACTGAGACAAGTGGTGTGAATGGGCAAATACGCGGCAATGGAGAGCAAGGTGGGTAGAGGTGACGTGTCCTTTGGTGGGAACAAGAGATTGGCAGCCTATGTTTGAACCATGTTGATCTACAAAGCGATGTATGCTTTTTTTTGTTGTTTCCTTCTGAGCAGCTCTCCGAGCTCCCTGCAGCGCAGTGAGTTCTCAACCCAGAGGTCAATACTGGGAATGGCATTGTCACGCTTCCCAGCGCACATAGACCCTCCAAGGGGGGAGCTGTATCATTGAAAAGGATCTGGATCTCCTTGTACACCAGTCACTGAAAGCAATATTGCAGGAACAGAAAGTAGTTAGGAAGGTAACTGGTGCATTGACCTTCCTTTCAGGGGGATTTGAGTCCAGGAATAACGGTCTCTTACTGCAGTTGTACAGGGCCTTGTTGGGACACCATCTCGAACATTGCGCAGTATTGTGTGCAGTTTTGGTCTCCTTACCTAATAAAGGACAAACCTGACATTGAGGGAATGCAGTGAAGGATGGCCAGACTGATCTCTGGGATGACAGGCTTGTTGTGGGAGCAGAGTTTGGGGCAACTGGGCCTGTATTCCATGGGCTTTAGGAAAATGAGTGGAGATCTCAGTAACGTATATAACACTCTGGCAGGGTGAGACAGATTGGAAGCAGGAATGATAATTCCCCTGGCTGGTATGTCTAAAGCAAGGGGCCAAAGTATTAGATACAGGCAGGACACTCTGCATTGAGATGAGAATAAATGTCTGCACTCAGACACTGGTGACCCTGGGGAATTCGCTCACACCTGGTAGCCAAGACACTGCATATAAATAAGGATTTAGAGACAGTAAAGGGATGGTGGGAGAGCAGGAGTACGGTGTGGAAATAAAGGGCCAACCATCATTATATTGAATTGGGGAGCAAACTTGATGGACCAAAGGGAGTACTGCATTTCCTATTTTATAGGTCTCCAAGGTTACTCAAATTAATGGGTATATCCATAGTGTGGGATAAGTGCATTGAGGAGATGTTTGAACATGACCTAGAATGGGTGAGGCTCAATTTGTTTTACAACCTCCTCCTTTACCGGTGTTTCTGTGTAGTCTGTGGGGAAGTTGTCACAAACTCTCAGATGTGAGGAAAGAGGTCTCTGCAGGATCGACAGGATTGTGTTTACTGTTCCCTTTTCCGATACCGAGGCTGGTGCCGGGTGTTCTGTCTGGTTTTATCCTTTATGACCTCGGAGCAGTTTGAAACAATAGATTATCTTGCTTTGCCGACTCAGAGACCATTGAAACGTTTATCATATATCTTTGTGTCTGGAGTCACGTTTAGGACAGACCAGGAAAGCACGGGAGATTTACTTCCTGAAAGTCCATTGGGGAAGCAAATTCGTGTTTACGATCGATATTGGCTTCAAGATCATATTACTGACACCAGGTTTTGCATCTTAATATTTTATTAATTATTTTAAATTTCCACCCGCTGCCAGACCATTAGCCTGGTTTGGATTAGTAATCCAATGACATTTCCACTACAGCCCCATCTCTACATGGGGACCTATCAGAGAGAACACTGAGCTAGTTATTTCTGTGCTGCTTGACAGCTCAGTCAAAAAGAACTCCCACCAACTTGACTATCGTGACTGTCCCGAGGGAGTGGTAATTGGTCAGATTGTAATTATTCCCCTCTTAGGGGACGGACATAGCTGAGTAATTTTCCACATTGCCAGGGAGATGTCAGAGCTGGCTTTAGAATGAAACAGCTTCCCCAGGGACACGGCTTGTTGTTCAGCACAAGTCGTCAGTCCTTTTGCAGGAACGGGGTCAGGGCCCTTTGCCTTTGTCGCATCTACTGTGTTCAGCTGTTTCTTCATGTCACGGCCAGCGAATCAGATTGACTAATGATTTGCATCTGTGATTCTGTGGACATCATGGTGAGGGTGAGGTGGATCATCAACTTAACACTTCTGGCTGAGGATGGCGCAGATACTACATCCTTGCCTTTTACACTGATATGAAGGTCTGTTCCATTATCTAGGATGGGGATGTTTGTTGATCCCTTTCCTCCAGTCATTTGTTTAATCATCCATCACCATTTATGACTGAATGTGGCAGGACTGCGGAGCTTTGATCAGATCGGTTGCTCAAGTGCAGTAACATTAATGGATTAGTAACGATAGACAATAGACAATAGGTGCAGGAGTAGGAGTATCCTGTTCCTGCCTTAACTCCATAAGCCTTGATTCCACTATCCTTGAGAGCTCTATCCAACTCTTTCTTAAATGAATCCAGAGACTGGGCCTCCACTGTCTTCTGGGGCAGAGCAGTCCACACAGCCACCACTCTCTGGGTGAAGAAGTTTCTCCTCATCTCTGTCCTAAATGATCTACCCCATATTTTTAAGCTGTGTCGTCTGGTTCGGCACTCACCCATCAGGGGAAACATTTTTCCTGCCTCCAGAGTGTCTAATTCTTTATTCATCTTATATGTCTCAATTATATCCCCTCTCAGTCTTCTAAACTCAAGGGTATTCAAGCCCAGTCGCTCCAGTCTTTCAGTGTAAGGTAATACCGCCATTCCAGGAATTGACCTCGTGAACCTATGCTGCACTCCCTCAATAGCCAGAATGTCTTTCCTCAAATTTGGAGACCAGAATTGCACACAGTACTCCAGGTATGGTCTCACCAGGGCCCTGTACAGCTGCAGAAGAACCTCATTGCTTCTATTCTCAATCCCTCTTGTTATGAAGTCCAGCATGCTATTCACTACCTGCTGTACCTGCATGCTTACCTTCATTGACTGGTGTACAAGAACACGCAGATCTTTCTATACTGCCCCATTTGCCTAATTTGATTCCATTTAGGTAGTAATCTGCCTTCCTGTTCTTGCCAGCAAAGTGGATAACCATACATCTATCCACATTAAACTGCATCTGCCATGCATCTGACCACTCACCTAACTTGTCCAGGTTCCCCTGTAATCTCCTAACATCCTCATCTCATTTCACCCTGCCACCCAGCTTAGTATCATCAGCAAATTTGCTAATGTTATTACTAATACCATGTTCTATATCATTGACATATATTGTAAGAAGCTGCGGTCCCAGTACTGATCCCTGCGGTACCCCACTGGTCACTGCCTGCCATTCTGAAATGGAGCCGTTTTTCACTACTCTTTGTTTCCTATCAGCCAACCAACTTTCAATCCAAGTTAGCTCTTTTCCCCCGATACAATGCGCCCTTATGTTGCTTACTAATCTCCCATGTGGGACTTTATCAAAAGCTTTCTGAAAGTCCAGGTACACTACGTCTACTGGATCTCCCTCGTTGATCTGCAGAGTTACATCCTCAAAAACTTGCAGAAGATTAGTCAAGCATGAGTTCCCCTTCATAAATTCATGCTGACTCTGACCTATCCTGTCACTACTATCCAGATGTGTCGTAATTTCATCCTTTATAATAGTCTCCAGCATCTTTCCCACCACTGAGGTCAGACTAACTGGCCTATAATTTCCTGCTTTCTCTCTCCCATCTTTCCTAAAAAGTGATATAATTTTAGCCAGCCTCCAATCCGCAGGAACTGATCCCGAATCTATAGAACTCTTGAAAATAATTACCAATGCATCCACAATTTCTCGAGCCACCTCCTTCAGTACCCTGGGATGTAGACCATCAGGCCCACGGGACTTATCAACCTTCAGACCTAACAGTCTCTCCAACACCAATTCCTGGTAAATATAAATTCCCTTCAGTTCAGGTCCTTCAGCCACTGTTACCTCAGGGAGATTGCTTGTGTCTTCCCCAATGAACACAGATCTGAAGTACCAATTCAATTCCTCTGTTATTTCTTTGTTCCCCTGTTTCTGTATTCAAGGGCCCAATTTTAGTCTTAACCATTTTTTTGCATTTTACATACCTAAAAAAAACTTTTACTATCCTCCTTTATATTATTGGCCAGTTTATCTTCATACCTCATTTTTTTTCTCTGTGTATTTCCTTCTTAGTAATCCTCTGTTGTTCTTTAAAAGCTTCCCAGTCCTTCGTTTTGCTAGGTTATACTTTTCTCTTATAACTTTATATGATTCTTAACATCCCCTGCAGCCACGGCCACCCATGCCTCCTCCTAGGATCTTTCTTCCTTTTTGGAATGAACTGATCCTGCAACATCTGCATTATACACAGAAATATCTGCCATTGTTCCTCCACTGTCATCCCTGCTAAGGTATTGCACCATTGAACTTTGGCCAGCTCCTCCCTCATAGCTCCATAGTTCCCTTTATTCAACTGAAAAATTGTCACTTCCGATTGTACCCTCTCCCTCTCAAATTGCAGATTGAAGCTTATTGTATTATGGTCATTACTTCCCAATGGCTCCTTCACTTCGAGGTCCCTGACCAATTCTGGTTCGTTGCACAATACCAGATCCAGAATTGCCTTCTTCCAGGTCGGCTCCAGCACCGGCTGTTCTCAGAATCCATCTCTGAGGCACTCCACAAAGTCTCTTTCTTGAGGTCCAATACCATCCTGATTCTCCCAGTCTACCTGCATGTTGAAATCCCCCATAACAACTGAAGTAACATCTTTGCGACAGGCCAATTTCAGCTCCTGAATTAACTTACATCTGACATCCAGACTACTGTTTGGGGGCCTGTAGATAACTCCCAAGAGGGTCTTTTTACCCTTAGTATTTCTCAGTTCTATCCACACTGACTCTGCATCCCCTGATTCTATGTCCCCCCGCGCAAGACTGAATATCATCCCTTACCAGCATGGCCACCCCACCCCCTCTGCCCGTCAGACTGTCCTTATGATAGCACGTGTAGCCTTGCATATTCATTTCCCAGGCCCTGTCCACTTGAAGCCACGTCTCAGTTATACCCACAATATCGTATCTGCCAATTTCCAAAAGAGCCTCAAGCTCATCCATCTTATGTCTAATGCTTCGTGCATTCATGTATAGTATTTTTAATTTGTTACTGCCCTCACCCTTCCCATCAACTCCTATTTCACTCAATCTTACAGCATGATCCCTTTCTGAGTTTTCTGCCTCATGGATACAGTTGTCTTTCTTGACTTCCCTTGTTCTAACTTTCCCTCCAATTTCCTTCTTAAACAGCCAGTTTGTCTCCTCCCCCCCCCCCCCCCCCCCACCCCGCTACTTAGTTTAAATGTAGCGGTGTTACAGTAGAAAACCTGCCTGCCAGAATGCCGGTCCCTAACCTATTAAGGTGCAAACGTCTCTCTTGTAGAATCTATACTTACCACAAAACATACCCCAGTGATCCAAGAATTTAAATCCTTGCTTCCTGCACCAATTCCCCAGCCACACATTCAAGTCCATTATCTCCCTGTTTCTGGCCTCACCAGCCCGAGGAACGGGAAGCAAACCGGGAATAACCACCCTGGACGTCCTGCTTTTCAGCCTTCTTCCTAGTTCTCTGAAGTCCCGCTGTAGTATGTTCCTCCTCTTCTTCACGACATCATTTGTGCCGACATGTACCACCATCTCTGGCTCTTCACCTTCGTCCTTGAGGATTTCCTGCACTCTGTCTGTAATGTCTTTAACCCTAGCACCAGGAAGGCAACACACCATCCTTATGTCCCTCTGCTGCTAAAAAAGAGCCCGGTCAGTTCCTCTCACTATGGAGTCCCCTATTACCACAGCTCTGTGCAATGTCCGACTCTTCCACTCTGTATCCACGCCAACTTTTGATTGACAGACCTGGCCGCCTCGCGGACTGGCAGTGTCATCTGTCTCTACTGTTTCCAAAAGATTCAACTTGTTCCTGACAGGTACTTCCCCCGGGGTCTCTTGCACCTGTTTCCTCTCTGCCTTCCTCATCGTCTACTCTCTTCTGGTACGATTGGTGTAATAACCTCGCTGAAGGTTTTGTCCAGAAAGATCTCGTTCTCTAGGATTAACCTAAGGTCCTCGAGCTCTTTCATCAGCGCTGCAATATGCTCTGTCAGTAGCTGAACGTGCACACACTTTCCACACATATTCGAGCCAGACACACCAGAGTCGTTGACCTCCCACATCAAGCACATAGCACACTGAACCAGCTGGGCAGTCATGTCTTCACCCTCTTCAACTGTGATGTAATCACTTCCACTTAAATAACAATTACTTACCTTCCCAACTGGCTTTGCGCTCCGACTTCACTTCCGCCCAGCTCCCGCCGCTCTCTGATGCGAAAAGCAGGTTTAGGTTCATGTGGTTATGACCCTGACATGTTCACCCACAGTCATTACTGAAACATAGATCAGTAATGGCAGACTGAGGAGATTATACCTGGGTAAGATATTACAAGTGGTGGTTGAATGATGTTCTGCTTCTCGTGCTGCTGTGTTCTACAGCACTACATAAATACGCAGTTTGGAGCTGCAATATCTGAAATGCAATTCTGCTGTCTGTCCCTGAGTTCACATCGAGACTCATTCACCCGTCAGCCCTGTGCTCAGTGACCTACTCTGGTTTCTGATGTGGAAATACTTGGATTTTCATATTCTCATTCTTCTGAGGTCATGTTTCCAATCTGACACATTCCGTAAAAACATTTAACTGATTTTAATTCAATTGTTTAATTCATCTGAATCTTTTTCCTTGAGTAATACCATCTTCTGTGTTTAAATTGAATGTGTTTCCATCTGTTTCTCTCCCTGACCATGATTAAGAGCTCTGTAGTGTCAGTGATGCCAGCCTGATGTAGTTTCAGAGCCAGTGAATTCTCTGGATTCCCAATCATCTTCACCACTTTGCATGTTTTCTCTTTTGGTTCGATGCCTTATCACTCATGGCTGCCTTGTCCTCCCATGAGTATGTTTCATCTTTTTTGGGAGAATTTCTGATATCCTCCGAATTATCCAACATAAATTACTGCCATTGTATCTCCCTGGTCTTCCCTGCTAGGCTCCCCTTCCAATTAACTTTCGCCAGCTCCTCCCTCATGTCTTTGTAGTGACATTGCTCAATTATAATCACATTACATCAAGAAGAGAGCAATAGATATAAATCGAAAGAAGGTGTTTTGAGAGATGGGACATCAAGAATAATTGGCAAATTTCTTGACTAGATACAAAGAGAAAATGTGAGAGAGGATATAGATGGGGACATGTGAAAAATGAGTAAACTAGATTGTTGAAAGAAATGGATGCACATCCCTCAATGTTTTGGCAATTCCTGTGTGCTGTGGTCCTTTGTACAGTGCATTTACAACAGAGTAATATGTTCCAATGCTGGCTCTGATACCAGAATTTTAATCTCCAATAATATGACAGACACGAGCTTTGGAAAGCACCCAGCAGGCCAATATAGTGAAGTCCCAGTAGAAAGGGAATTAACTGAAATAAGTTGGGACACCAGAAAAAAGAATGTATAATGCACAACCTGATAAGAATGAGAAATGAGAGTAGAGAATTCCAGAAAAGGAGGGAACATTGCGAGAAGGGGAACATATCACATTAGATGATCATCAAATAATGTTTTATACATTTTATACATCATGTGCATCATTTTTCAATAACTGTCTCCGTTGTTCATTTAGAATGTGTTGTGCACATATGAAAAATATGTGCATACACTCACATATTGATTAAACAATGTATACAAAATCATTTTTCTGCCATTGAAATGGTCCTGTTGTCGTGTGAGCAGGATACATGAACACCAACTGGCCACCAAAAGACATGATCCACTATCACTCTATTCCATAATACAGACAGAGAAGGGCATCACTTTGACTGGAACAACACACACACTTACTAAGACATGCAAATGTTCCCGGAGGAATGGCATTCTAACCAGAAGTCCATCAACAAATGCATCAATTTAGATCCTATCTACCTTCTCTTGTAATAAAAATAGCCGGGAATGACATCATCCACCTTAAGAAAGAAAACCCCATAAATAGAGAGGTGGGACATACCACCAGTGCTTGAGCGGAGACTCTCATTGATGATGTCACCTAATCAGATGAAGAAACGTCTGAAAACAAATATTCGTGCTCAGTGGGCTAACTTGCATACATATAAATTGTTATTTTTCGTTAATTAGTGGAATTTAGGAGTTCTCTATCGCTCATGTTTTAACAGATTATGATGCGAGGTGAGCTTTTCTGGGTGTGTGGTTTTAATTAACAGAGGGGTTCAATAGTGATGTCATAACAGTTTGGGGCCTATCTGGGGACTTGGACTGACTTGAACAGATTTATGGTACAAAAGGTCCCAGCAAATTCCAACTCATTGCAATTAGTGACCTGGATCTTCAAATAAAACCGTTGGGAAAATTCATTTAATTTTGTTAACTTGTGGTTGGTTAAAGTAAAAGTGAAAGAATTGTTTTTTAACATTACTAAAGAGGTTCCCAAGTTTGCCAAGGAAGTTTACAAAGTCAGAGGAAGGAATATTTTTAGAATTAGCAAATAGGTTGGAATTGGGTTTAACCAGGGACAAAAGGAAAGCTGAAATTGTAACGGAGTTGGTCAAGCACTTTGGTGTGTCCGAGAAACAGGCAACTGCAGTAGAGTTAGAAAACACTTAAATTGCAAATCTGGCAACTGGAGTTAGAAGGTGAAAATAGGGAAGGAAACAGACAGAGAACCAAGGGAAAGGGAAAGAGAGGAAAAGAGAGAGAGAGAATTTGAATTTCGGAAGTTGGGAATTAGGCAAGAAAGCTAAATTAACAGGATAGAGATGAAGGGATGTTTACAGCTATGATAATACCTTGTCATATTTCAGTGAGAAAAATGTCAATATCTGTTTTTATTTCATTTGAAAAACAAAATGGCTTGGCAGATGGTGTGTCCAGTGAACTTGTGGGTAATGCTCGTTCAGATTACGCTGGAAGGCACGGAGTGAGGTACTTGCAGCACTGGCAGATGAGAGGTCAAGAGATTATGCAGATGTCAAACTGGCTATTTTGATTGGTTATGAATTGGTACTAGAAGAATATAGGCAGAGGTTCAGAAAGATAGAGACAGAACCAGGTCAGGCGTATGTTGAGTTGGAAACAATTAAACACAGTCATTTTGGTAGATGGGTGCTGGCCTTAAAAATGGATAAGACCTGTGTGGCTCGAAGGGAGATTATTCTGCTGGAGAAGTTTAAAGACTCACTTCCAGAGATGGTAAAAAATCATGTGAATGAATATAAAGTTCAAGAAGTCAGAAACACAGCAGAAATGGCGGGTAAATATGCATTGGGGCATGTGATGAAATTTAGCTTCTGGGAGGATTTTCATGCTGTGAACATAGAAACTGGGAGAAGGCGTGATCACACATTACAAAGCGAACAGTAGCGCATAATAGTTTACTACAGGTGAAAAAAGAAGCCCAAGGAGGTGAAAGGCCTATGGTGTTCTCACTATTAGGGAGTGAAACACATACCATTACAGTGCTGATGGTTTAAGAAAGGCACTATAAAAAAAAGCTTTCACTGCAGTAAGTTTGGACACACCGTGCTGGGGGTTGAAGGAAGACACTTTGGGAAAAGATGTGGTAGAAGAGGCTAAGCCAGTGGCATTAGTGAAACTGGTAAATGAAACCCCGCGTAGGAAAATGCACAGCCTCGGTACAGAGTCAGTGCCTGGTCTCTATAAAGAATTCGCCTCTGTGGATAAAGTTTACTAAGAAGGTGGGGAGGGGTGCGGGGAAGGACGATAAATTATAAGTTTTTGAGATACGGGATCTGCTTTGTCGCTAATAGTTGAGAAGTGAGGTGCCAGAAAAGCACATATGATCAGGCAGCATTTGAAGAACAGGACAATCTACATGTCAGGTATAAACCCATCGTCAGGAATGTGGCAGGGGAACAAGGGGGCTGAAAGATAAATAGGAGGGTAGGAGCTGGAATCGCGGGAGGGTCACTGGGAGGGCGATAGGAAGGTGTCGGTGGGAGTGATAGTGATATGTCGGAGGAGAGGGTGGAGTGAATAGATGGGAAGGACGATGGATAATTAAGACCGTTCAAGAGGGTGGTGCTGATTTGAATTGTTAGATCTGGCATAAGGTTGGGGGAGGGGAGATTTGGAAATTGGTGAAGTTGATGTTGATGCTGTACAGTTTGAGGGGTCCAGCTGTCCTACCACCTATCCTCTTCACCCTCCTCTCTGACCTATCACCATCACACCCCACCTGCATCTATTATCGCCTTGCAACCTACCTTCCACTCATCTCCACCCCCACCCTCCTATTTAGTTCTCAGTCCCCTTCCCCTCTATTACCCCCACCCCACTTATCTGATGAAGGACTTATGCCTGAAACAGCAACTCTCCTGCCTACCGGATAATGCCTGATCTGCTGTGCTTTTCCAGCCCCACACTTTTCAACTCTGATCTCCACCGTTTACAGTCCTCACTTTCTCTCAGCCCCTAATACCAAGAGATGGAAGGATTTTCACTCTTTCTGACATGTTACTCAAGAGCGTGATAATTTGTGGAATTGGGACAGAAATTCAGGTTGGGGACAGAAACATCACATTGGAGTGCCAAATCAGGATTGGGGAAGTAACAGTGAGAGTGAGTGACAGAGTGTCAGTCCCAGGAATACAGTGTGTTCTTGTGAACGATTTAATAGGATCCAAGGTGGGAGAGACCTCTTATGGTGGAGAAGTCAAAGGAAAACTAGGGAACTGAGGAGTTAAAAGAAATATACCCAGGAATTTTCCAGACTGTGCAGTAACAACATCCCACTGTCATAAGTTACAGCAGGAAGGAAAAACGGAAGAAAAAGACAAAGGAGTTGATGCTCAGGTAACTGACACCCTGTTTGATGTCACGGTGCAGGGAAACACCTGAACGTGGAGAAAAACGGTAGGTAAGTGCAGAGGGAAATGGGCCAAAATGCACTAGATCGCTTGACTGGTAGCATACCATATTACGGGTAGCACACAAACTAACTGCAGGTGGTCACCTCGGCATACGGAAGACTCAGGCTAAGGTGCAGAAGCATTTCTAGTGGCCTGGAATGCACAAGAACGTGGTTAATTTTTGTTGTACTTGTCAGACATGCCAAATGGTAGGTAGGTCACAGGCAATAAAAACCAGCACCTTTGTTGCCAATTCCTGCATTCGAAGAACCCTTCATGTGGGTTCAGATTAATTGTGGAGCTCGCCTTTCTAATGGAAAAGTGAAAACCATTATTTGCTGACCATAATGGATGTGCCTTCCAGATTTCCAGAGACAATTCCATTATTGGAGTGTTAAAGCAAAAAGGGAGGTAGAGGAGTTTGTAGCTTTTTTACTTGCTGTGGGCTCTGCAAAGAGATTCAGTCAGACCAAGGGTCTCACTTTACCCCTCAGCAGTTTAAGGAAGTCATGGATAGCTTAGGCATACAGCACTTCAAATCAAGGGCGTCCCATCCTGAATCCCAGGGAGCATTGAAAAGTTAGCATCAGACACCGAAGACTATGTTAACAGCGTACTGTCAGGATTGGCCAAATGATTGGGATAAAGGTGTCACAGTAAATTGCTTATCATCGAAGATGCCCCAAATAAATCTACTCTGTTTCCGTCCTTTGAGTTAATCTTCGTACATGAAACGAAATCCTTTGAATTTAAATAAGTCTAAATTGACTGGACGGAAGTTGGAGATCTCACACTTGGATTATGTATGTGAGGTGAGGGAGAGATTAGACCGAGTAGGTGAGTGAACTAAACAGCACCTGAAGAGGACACAGCATAGAGTGAAGCAGGTGGGGATGACGTATTAGTAGTTTAAATAATGCTCAGGAGATCGGAAGCCAACTGAATTAGAATACTATTGTTTGGACAGCTGGAAAGCAATCAAATTATGAGAATTATTGTATCATGGGGAGTAAATCAACTCGGCATTTTGAACACTAGAGAGAGCTACTTCTTTCAAACAGCAGAGTAACTGCTGCAGAGCAGGAGTGCTAACTGGCCATCTCTACCAAAGATACATGTTCATGACAAACCTACTTGCAGTAAAACAAAATGTGACCCAAGGAGATCAGCAGCTGGAAGAGTAACGCAGCGGGGAAGATAGAGACTGTGTGGTCTTGAGATTGTAATGTTTAATATGGGGGTTGGGGGAACAGCATATTTTTACAGAGTTGGAAACAGATAGTAAGTAGCTAAGAAAAGAGGGGCTTATATTTGTGAACAGCTGCTGTTTAGTGTTCACTATTAAAGTTAACAAACTAATTTGTGAATGTTTGTTTAAACAGTGGAATGTAGGAGATCTGTATCACTCTTATTTTAACAGATTACGAGGTGAGGTGAGCTTTTCTGGAAGTTTGGTTTAATTAACAGAGGGGTTCGACTCCACCTTGTAAATGTCCATCCACGCTAACCCCATTTCCCTGCAGTTGGCCCATATCCTTCCAGTCCTTTCCTATCTACATATTTATCCAAATGCTTTTGAAATGTTGTTAATGTACCCCCCTCAGCCACATCTGCTGGCATCTCTTCCACGTACCAGCCTCTGTGTAAAGAAATGGCCCCTCAGGTTCCCTTTTATTCCTTCCCCTCTAACCTTAAACTGATCCCCTCTAATCCTTGATTCTCTACACCTTGGAAAAAGACTGACAGCATTAACCCTATCCATACCCCTCGTGATTTTATGCAGCTCTATAAGGTCCCCCCTCAGTCTCCTGCACTCTATAGGAAAGGTACTAGCTTGTCCAAACTCTCCCTATAACTCAGACCATTGGGTCCTGGCAACGTCCATGTGAATTTATTCTGCACTCTTTCTAATTTCATAGAATGTTCCCTATAACAAAGTGACAAAAACTGAACACAATACTCCAAGTGCGGCCTTACCAAAGTCCTGTGTAACTGCAACATAAATTCCCAACTTCCATCCTCAATGTCCGGCCTGATGAAGGTCAGTGTGTCAAATGCCTTCTTCACTGCCCTGTCTACATGTGACTCCACTCTCAGAGAACCATGCACCTGCATACCAAGGTCTCTCTGCCCACTACACCCCTTAAGGCCCTCCCATTCGCCGTGCAACTCCTACTTGAGTTGAGTTTCCAAAATGCAAGACCTCATGCATCTATATTAAACTCCATTTGCCATTTCTCGGCCCAGTTCCCCACCTGATTAAGGTCCTGCTGCAATTTCTGATAAACTTCCTCACTGATCATGCTCCCAATTACTTTAGTGCCATCTGCAAACTTACAAATCATACCTTGTACATTCTCAACCAAATCATAGATAACAAACAGCTATGGACCCAGCCTCCAGTCTGACAAGCATCCTTCCACTAAACCCTCTGCTTCCTACCATCAAGCCAACTGTGTATCCAATTGGCTAAAACAACACGTTTATGATCCAGAGCAATGTTACTCAAACTATGATGGAAAGATGAATGGCAAACTGTTTGGGTATTGCAAATATAGAATCGTTATTTCCCTTTCTAAACGCGCGCACACACACACACACAACAAACAAAATAAACAAGATATTATTGGAACCCATGACAAAAGGAAAAATTGCGAGATTGTCCAAAATGTGATTCTGCTTCTGAAGATATTCTGCTCACACAGCTGCTAGCAATGGGATTTTATCCTGGGAGAGTTGGATTTGGCTGAATTCCCTTTGCATTAGGCTGGCAGGAGATCGCAGGTTGGGACAGTGGCTCAGTAGTTCGCGCTGTTCCATCACAGCATCAGGGACATGAGTTCAATTCCAGCCTCGGGCAACTATCTGCGTGGAGTTTGCATCTTCTCCCATTGTCTGCGTGAGCTTCTGATGGGTGCTCCCATTTCCCCCCACAGTCCAAAGCTGTATAATTCAAGTGGATTAGTCAAATAGTCCACAGTGTTCAGCGATTTCTTCTTTAGGTGCACTAGTCAGTGGTAACTGTAACGGCATGGGAAGGTTACTTTTTGGAGGGTTAGTATGGACTTGTTGGGCCGAAGGGCTTGTTTCCACACTGCAGGGATTCTATAAAAATAAGAATGGTAACAACAGGAGAGTTTTGTTTTAGCTCGTACATGTTACTGTGATGAGGAATAATGATGGAGAGAGTGCGCAATAGGCCGTTTCTTCTCGGGCAGATGACATTTTCTCCCTCTCTGAGTTGAATCACACAATAATGTCATTCTCTCCCAAACTGGACCATGTGAGGTCTCCTTGTACATTGTCCAAACTATGTCTCCATCACATTCCCTGTTCCATGTCGGTGCATCATTGCTGCTGTCATACACAGAGCCATACCCTGAGCAGAAAATGGTCTCGGTCGATTTGAAGATATGTTTATATGGCCCTGCGTCATTAAAAAATAAAATGTTTAATGTATTCAGAATACATAGAACATGGAACATAAAACAGTACAGCACAGAACAGACCCTTCAGCCCACCATGTTGTGCCGACCATTGATCCTCATGTAAGCACCCTCAAATTTCTGTGACCATATGCATATCCAGCAGTCTCTTAAATGTCCCCAATGACCTCGCTTCCACAACTGCTGCTGGCAACGCATTCCATGCTCTCACAACTTTGTGTAAAGAACCCGCCTCTGACATCCCCTCTATACTTTCCTCCAACCAGCTTAAAACTATGACCCCTTGTGTTAGCCATTTCTGCATTTTGAAATAGTTCATGGCTATCAACTCTAACTATGTCTCTCATAATCTTGAATACCTCAATTAGGTCCCCTCTCCTCCTCCTTTCCTCCAATGAAAAAAGTCCGAGCTCAGTCAACCTCTCCTCATAAAATAAGCCCTCCAGTCTAGGCAACATCCTGGTAAACCTCCTCTGAACCCTCTCCAAAGCATCCACATCTTTCCTATAATAGGGTGACCAGAACTGGACGCAGTATTCCAAGTGCGGTCTAACCAAAGTTTTATAGAGCTTCAACAAGATCTCACGACTCTTAAAAACTGAATCCCCCTCTTAATGAAAGCCAAAACACCATATGCTTTCTTAACAACCCTGTCCACTTGGGTGGCCATTTTAAGAGATCTATGTACCTGCACACAAAGATCTCTCTGTTCCTTCACACTGCCAAGAATCCTATACTTAATCCTGTACTCAGCTTTCAAATTCGACCTTCCAAAATGCATCACATCGCATTTACTCAGGTTGAACTCCATCTGCCACCTCTCAGCACATCTCCACATCCTGTCAATGTCCCGCTGCAGCCTACAACAGCCCTCTATACTGTCAACGACACCTCCAACCTTCATGTCATCTGCAAACTTGCCGACCCATCCTTCAATCCCCTCATCCAAGTCATTAAAAAAAAATTACAAACAGTAGAGGCCCAAGGACAGAGCCCTGTGGAACACCACTCACCACAGCCTTCCAGGCAGAATATTTTCCTTCCACTACCACTCGTTGTCTTCTGCTGGCCAGCCAATTCTGTATCCAGACAGCTAACACAGATACCTGTGTTAAAATGAATGTTTTGTTTTAACAAATACAGAAATTACAGAAATTGCTGGAAAAGCTCGGCAGGTCTGTCAGCATCCAGATGCCTTTTACATGCTGTAGCTGTACCAGCCTCCACTACTTTCCTCTGGCAGCTCATTCCATACACACACCACCCTTTGTGTGAAAAGGTGCCCCTTAGGCCTCTTCAAAATCTTTCCCTCTCACTTTCCACCAATGTCCTCTAGTTTTGGACGCCCCTAACCTGGGGAAAAACCTTGACTACAAACCCTATCCATGACCGTTCTGATTTTATAAACCTTTACTGCTGCGAAATATGTCTCCAATCAACACGAATGGCTGTACTTTCAATAATCCCGGGCCGAAATGCTGAAATTCAACACCGACACCTGTTCTTTCTCCATCAAGTCACAATTCTAAAACCAGTTTAATCAGTTTGTTCAGATATATTAGGAGACCCTTCTGTGAGATGTACACCTAGACCTTTGTGCCGGAGGTAGGGACACGAGCACCACTCGGCAATACCCATAAAGCTGTAGCATTATTCTCCTGTGTGTTTGTTCATCAGCCTGTTCTGACATGCTGGGACATACCTCTGCAACAGGCAGGACATGAATCCATACCTTCTGGGCCAGAGCTAGGAACACTACCAAACAATTTCAGGAATTGGAATCAAACCCAGAGCCATGGCTCAGAGGCAGGGACACTACCCACTACACTATTATACCCAGATTTTGGGTCACATTTTAAGGGGCAGTGTTCAGCTCGGTGTGGATTTATTATAATCAGGTTACCATTACTGAACTACACAAAACATTTTGTTTTGTTAAACAAGTGCAAGATCGGAATTAACTATGAACATCTTTAATCGCTATTATCTGTAGTCTGCAATATTAGGGAAAGAAATCCTGCAGACATACTCTGCCAATGAAGGGTCTCAAATAGATATTTATTACTGAACACCAGACATGGAGAAAGACCATAATTTCTGGTCCCAAAACACCGATCAGTATAACCCAACTCTCACGTGTGTCTGCCCTCTGCCTAAAACCATGAAATGATACCAGGCCGCTGATTACTGTCCAGCCTCTCCTCCCCACTGACTGTGTCTGCAATCCATCCCTCCTCCCTCTAACCACACAAGGCAAACCAAGCTCAGGGTCTTTGTGAAAATCAAGGCCGGAGTGTGCAGGCCTCCTGGAGAGGGATGGGCATTTTAAAATTAAACGGGGAAGGTGAGGAGGTGGTAATATCACTCACTGGCCGAGGCGTGGCAGATGGAGTTTAGTTTGGATTAATGCGAGGTATTGGATTTGGTAAATCCAACAAGAGTAGGACTTATACAATTAAACGTAGGGCCTTTGGCAGTGTTGTAGAACAGAGACCTCGGCCATCAGGTTTAATTCTTTAAAAGTTGCATCTCATATAGATAATGTGATTAAGAAGGTGTTTAACACACTTGTCTTCAATGGTCAGACCTTTGAGTATCGGAATTGGGACGTCATGTTGTGGTTGTACAGGACATTGGTGAGACCTCTTCTGGAATACTGTGTCCAGTCTGGACATCCTGCCCGCTCATTCCATGGGCACACCACCCTCTGGGTGAAACAGCTGCCCCTTAGGTCACTTTTAAATGTTTCCCCTCTTACAACTATGTCCTCTAGTTTTGATCTCCACCACCCTTATAAAATACATTGACTATTCACTTTGATATTATTGACCTTGATATTATTAAGCTGGAGAGGGTTCAGAAGAGTTTAACCTGGATGTTGCTGGAAATGGAGGGATTGAGCTATAAGGAGAGGCTGAATAGGCTGGGACTTTTTTCACTGGAGAGTATGAGATGGAGGGGTAACTTTGCAGAGGTTTATAAAATAGTGAGGGGTACAGATAAGCTGTAGGGCTGATGTCTTTTCCCTAGAGTTGGGGATTCAAAACTGAGGGATATTTTAACGCGCGAGGAAAAAAGATTTACAAAAGTCAGGAAAGGTAATTATTTTAGACAGAAGCTGGCTTGTGTGTGGAATGAACTTGCAGAGCAAGTGGTGAAAACAGGGACAGTTACAACGTTTAAAGGACATTTAGATCAGTACATGGATAAGACATCAGTTTGGATGGTGCTGTGAGCAGCTGCCCTCTCCCTCCCCCTCCCCCTCTCTGAGTGAATCCCTGTTGGTTTTCACCCTCTGCCAATGCCTGTGCAGTGGCGTGTGGAGGCCAGCAGAGGGTGGCATTGCATCACTTTCAGCACCACAGAGACTGCCAGACCTGCCCCACACAGAGACACACAGATACACACACAGCAATTGTTAGGACACGGCATAGATCTCATCTGGTAATTTAAACTAAACATAATAAATGCTCAGTTCGCCTCATAAACTGTTAAAATATGAGTGACAGAGAACTCCCAAATTCCACTGTTTAAATAAAAACAACAATGTAGTTTTTAACACTGAAAGTGAACTGAAAGAGACCTCTATCTCTTAACTGCTTATAACCCGACTCCAGCTCTACAGCAATATACTGTTTCTGGGTCTGCCATCCTCTCATATCACAGGTACTTGTAAGCTCTCAGTTCAGAGCAGCATTCACCCTCGCTTAAAGGCACACTTTCACTTTCATCCCATTATACCCTGGTGAATATAGATAAGTGGAACCTATCCGGATTTCTCTTGCTCTGTGGTTTGTCAATATTTCATCTACTCTGTCTCGTATGTGTCAGGACTTTTGTTGCTCCATTGACAGTATTCGATTCTGTCTGTGGGAATATATCAGTATTTCACTTGCTCACACTCCTGTGTGTGGGGCAGGATTTCAGTTGTTTCATGGGGACTGTGACACTGTGACAATCTCAATGTTTGTAAATGGTACCAAACCTGCAAGAATTGTAAAGTCTATGGAGGACAGTGTGGAACTCTAACAGGACAGTGACACGCTGGTAGACGGGGATCAATGCAGAGCAGTGTGAGGTGATGCACTTTGGTATGAAAGATAAAGAAAGACAGTTTAAAACAGGCTGTGCCATTATAAAGGGGCTGCAGGAACAGAGAGCGCTGCGTGTATATGAGCACAGAGTATTGAAGATGTCAGGACAAATGGGGAGAGCAGTAACTATCACAGATTAGTTTCAGTATCTGAGCTGTTTACAGGGGAGGTGTAGGAGGGAGCCTCCGTCCTCCCTTCCTGGGAGGTGGTGGTGACGATGTGATGTGAGCCCACCCTCCTGCCCAACGAAACCGTGGGGATTCCATTTGTACCAGCTCGACACAGAAGGGAGATGGCATCAGGGCCACGGCTTCTAAGTTGTGCCGGGGGGATACGGAACTGCCAGTGGGTTTAAAGTGAGAATTGCCCTTCACTGAACATTGTTCCTTACTCTGTCGGTGGGATGTGGATGTTTCAGAATCCCCACACGAGGCTTCCAGGGTCGTACTAGCGTCATTCCCACATGGCAGGGGGAGAGGGGGCGAGGGAATGGATATTGGCCACTCCACCACCGGCTTGGCACTTTCTGTCCTACTCCAGGCTGTATCTCCTGGAATGGGGGAAAGGGAGGGAGTGAGGGTGGGAGTGGGTGGCCCTGCTGTTAGTGCCGTTGTAGGTGGGGGAGCATGAGGAAGGGTTCGGATGGAGTCAGTCCACAGGGTTGTATCCATAGAATGTTATTAGTGTGAGGGGTAAAGTGGAAGGAGGGAGTGAGAGAGAGGGAGAGACAGGGAGACAGAGAGAGAGAGAGAGTGCGGTGGGACGGGGTGTGGGGAATGTGCTATAACAGATATACCGTGAGTGTGAAGGAGCAGAGAGAATACGGTGACCCTTATCCTGACAGAGCGGGGAAGGTGATTGATGCTTGTCCTGTATTGCTGGACACTTCTTCAGACCGGTGATACTGCACTGAGCTGGGTGGGGAACACAGACCATGCTCGGTGGGTCTGGCGGTGTGGCCCCCTCTAGGAGGAGAATGGTCCCCCTCTATACTAGCCCATCCACCATGACCGCCGTCCCCCTGTCGACAAATTGTGGTGTAATTGCCCCTTATCTGCCATGCTCGGGGTAAATTGTGCAGGGCAGCTCCGAACTGAGAAAGGTCAACAGTGTTCCGATTGGCCTTTTAAAGATGGCACCAGTGCCAGGGATCACAGAATATCCAGGTGTATCTGGGCAATGGTGAGTACCTCCAGTCATGATGGGTGGGAGAATCGGGCTGGTATTGAATGAGAGGGACACCGTGGGCTGGGGTGGGTAGTTAATGAGGTGAATTCAATACGATAGCACCAGGAAATTAGCTCAGCCTCGTGCGGATGATCCCTCTGTCAAACTCAATGCACTGAGAGAAATTATTGTCAGAATCTGCCCAATGAGTATTGGACTCTGTTGAAGACAGTCCCATTTACAAAGCTATAGAACAAATATTCATCCAAAACTCTCCATCATCTGACCTCACACCAATGTCCCTTTTTCCCATCTTAACTGGGAAGACTGGCTCATGTTACGGGATGCTATCGAAGTGTCGACATTTCATCATTCTGAAACCTGGGAACACATCCTTCCATGACACTGTCTCTCAGTCTCCCCCTCTCTGTCTATACCCCAAACCCCTCCCATGTGGTGATATTTAAACTGATTTCCCCGCCATCTCTCTCTGGCAGGGATGTTCACACCCACAGCACCCCATTACCATGGCATAATGGAGAGATGGAACTGCAAATGGATGGGAGCTGAACATATTGTCATTTCCAGCATGGGCTGCAAGTTTCCCCTCACTGGGCAGGGATCTAACACAGTGATTCTGAGCAATGCACTGGGGTGGGGTACACAGCCCTACATGCTGGGAGGGTAACTGCTCCTGGGTTACAGATCAATGCACTGGGGTGGGGTACACAGCCCTACATGCTGGGAGGGTAACTGCTCCTGGGTTACAGATCAATGCACTGGGGTGGTGTACACAGTCCTACATGCTGGGAGGGTAACTGCTCCTGGGTTACAGATCAATGCACTGGGGTGGTGTACACAGTCCTACATGCTGGGAGGGTAACTGCTACTGGGTTACAGAGCAATGCACTGGGGTGGATTCACGGGTGATCACTGCACAGGTCTCTGTGCTGGTCAGACTGTCTGGTTGAGGTTTATAGCTAAAGCAGTTATGTGGTCACTGCAGCTCCCCATGCTGGACAGATAGGTAGCCTGTGCACAGTACATCATGTTGTGGGCTGGGTAGGGGTGAAAGGTGATGGACAGGTTGCGGAGTTCCCCTAAACTTTCTGTCCCCGACATTGTATAACTGACATTCCCCGGAACGTTCTGTCCCTGACATTGTTTGTGAACGGCCGAACGTCAGTGAATTGAACAAACGATAAGATCCCGAGGGAAGAGATCCCGTTCCAGGGAGAAGGAGACACTGTTCCGAAGGCCCCTCAGGCAGTTAAAGGGGTGAATACGTTTTCCCTGCGTTTACATTTCTTCATGACACACGATCGATCACAATTTAGACCCAAATACAGGAATCCCAAACTCCGTCTGTCTTCAGGAAACTGGGAGAGAATCCTTCAGGACAGCAACGTTCCCACCCTTCGTATTAGGAACTGGGAAGGAGTGACCTGTGTCTGCTCTCGAGAGATCGAGGGTATGGGAATGTTCTAGAAACCATCTGTCCTTATGGATGTGTCTCTTTGTGTTTGGGGAGGGAGGGTTTCTTGTGGTATATGTCACATTTTTGTCAGTAATTCCGACCTTCCCATTTGTTATTCCAGCTGCAATTATTTTAATAAATCCCTGAATACAGGGACACATTTGAAAATCTCACTGGGTCCCTTTGCCTCCAGGCTGATGGGTAATGGGTTTGTTTTCCTTCCTCACAGTTAACGTAGTGACCATCTACGTCCTGCTTTATAAAGATTGTGGATTGTCTCCATGTGTCAGACGTTACCTGGGGGCCATGGCAGCGGCGGATCTCCTGGTCATTATCCTCGACCTGATCCTGAGACACATTCCCATTGTTTATCGGGAACAGTTTTATTTCCTGAGGGTCTCCGTCCCCGTGTGTAATATCCACGCCGTCCTGCTTTATGCAGCCACTGACTGCTCTGTCTGGTTCACCGTCACTTTCACCTTTGATCGGTTTGTGGCCATTTGTTGCCAGAAGCTGAAAAGTAAATATTGCAGTGAGAAAACGGCGGCTGTGGTTCTGGGAGCAGTGACTGTGCTGAGCTGTTTAAAGAACATTTCCTGGTATTTTATGCTCACGGCTCGGTATTGGATGCAGAACAATCCCTGGTTTTGTGAGGTAACAGGCGCTGTTTATTACTCCAGTGTCTGGGTCACAATCGCGTTCCTCCACCACATTCTAACCCCGGGTGTCCCATTTCTCCTGATTCTGCTGCTCAATGTTCTCACCGTCAGACACATTTTAGTGACCAGCAGAGCCCGCCGGAGACTCCGCGCTCACACCAATGGGGACGCTCAGTTTGACACAGAAATGAGAAACCGAAAAAAATCCATCATTTTACTGTTTGTGATCTCGGCCAATTTCATCCTGTTATGGTCAACGTTAATGCTGTATTCCATATGGAGACGGATGTGGGATAGTGTGCATACCCCTCTGTATCTCCATGACTTTGTGCAGGAATTGGGCTTCATGCTACAACTCCTCAGTTGCTGCACAAACACCGCGATTTATGCCGTGACCCAGACTAAGTTCAGGCAGCAGCTCAAGAATGTGCTGAAATATCCCTTCACCCAAATCCATCCATCCATCAAATTCCCTCATTAATCACACCATCTGGGATTTTCTCATTTCAGTTCAGTGTTTCAGCGATGGAGCAGCCTGTGGCTATGGTAACAGACTGAGGGGAGCGCTGGTTTGTCCATCCTTATCCCACAGGGGGTTACAGGGAAACATTTCAATGTTTCTCACAACTCAGGGGCCAGTGAGAAAAGGCACCATCCCACTGACTGTATCCATCACTTCCATTTGTAACCAATAAAAATGCTGATGAAAGCGTGCCGAGCAGCAGAGGGACCGATGTTGTTGTGTGTCTTTGTGTTGGAGAAGCTGAGCTGGAGACAGACAGACTCAGCCCCAAGTCCTGGTCCTCAGGGAAGGGCACCGCGCCCTGAGCTCAGGAGCTGGGGTTAACTCCCTCTGTTCCCCCCAACTCCAACCTGGCCTCCCCATTACCTCTCCCCTACTCTTTCTCCTCAATTCTCTCTCTCTCAGCACACACTCTCTTTCTCAAACCTCACCTCATCCCACTCTCTCTCTCTCTCTCACACACACACCCTCCAAACCCGGTTTCTCCACCTGCCTGCACTCTTCCCTCTCCCCCTCTCTCTCTCATGCCGTCGCTGTTTCCCTCCCACAATTCCATCTCTACCCCATTTTCCCCATCTGCCACATCTCACCAACACACCCCACATGCAGCCTCACCCCCAAACATCCCCAGTCTCTGGGTCGGAGGGAGAGGTAAGGACCAGGGAGACAGAGTATGTCAGAGAGTGAGAGAGGGAGGGTAGGAAGGACAGGAGGGAGAGAAAATCAGAGGGAAAGAGAGGGACACCGAGGGAGGTGGAGAGCGGGCAGGGGGAGAGACAGAGAGAGGGGCGAGGGGGGGG